>NW_025388019.1:360-10756 GCF_016433145.1 Gracilinanus agilis | reverse complement strand
TTATATATTATATATAGTATATAAAATAAATATAAATATAATTTTATGAATATAATCTTTCTTTTTTTTTTTACATTTCTTTTTTAATTTTTTTTTAAACCCTTAAATTCTGTGTATTGGCTCCTAGGTGGAAGAGTGGTAAGGGTGGGCAATGGGGGTCAAGTGATTTGCCCAGGATCACACAGCTGGGAAGTGTTTGAGGCTGGATTTGAACCTAGGACCTCCCATCTCTAGGCCTGACTCTCAATCCACTGAGCTACCCAGCTGCCCCAATGTAAACTTTCTTGAGAGAGTTTCAATGACTTGCCCTGGGTCACAGAGATAGAAAATGTCTAAGGTGGGAACAGAACAGACCTTCCTCACACCAAATTCAGTATTCCATTTACTATGCAACACAATTTTCAGAAAAAGAACTACTTTCTTTTTCAAGAACCTCTGCCCTCTTCTCTGAGGCTTCCCAGTTTTCTCTGGTACTACTGCTAAAGAATTTTCAAGTTCAAGAGCAGTATGATTTGAGAGCTGCCACAAGCAAGTGTTATTTTAAATAATTGGAATATCTGACAGAAGTTTTGATGAACGATGAGAGAGGCAGGGAAAGGTCAAGCATATTGAGTTTTCCTGGAGAGGGGACATTAGTCAGAATACTATTGTGGGAGGCCAGGGAGGAAGCAGCATGAAGGTGTCAAGAGTAGTCCTCTTGGCAATCAGGAGAAAGGATGTGCTAAAATTAGTTGCTATTCTCCTTTGCTTTGGGGCTGCTCTGCCTTTTTTTTTTTTTTTTTTTTAATCTGAGATTTTTATCAGTAAAAGGAACTCCCCAGTATGGCTACTTCTTCTATAGATGTTGCAGATCTTCAACTCTACTGTAATTTATAATTTTAGAGAGTGGCCTGGGGTGCTAAGAGGTCAAATGATTTGCCCCTTGTGTAAAAGATGAAACTAGAATCCAGATCCTCCTAAGTCTTTTGCCTTATATTCATTCCCTCTGTTCTTGCTTAAATTAAATCAGTTGTCCCTGGACAAAATTATGAAGCTGGAAAAATTTGTACTCTACAATCTCTTATTGTCCTTCAGAGTCTTTTCTCATTCTGGAACTTTTGCCTCAACCTTTTTGAGTCCTATTCTCATGAAACTTTATTCTTCATTCTGTGAGAAAATTGTTGAGAAATTGAAGGGATTAAGAAGGCAAAAAATTAATTGTGGGAACTGAGTGAACAGTACTGACTCCATTTTGTGGCTTAATTCTGGGGCTAACTTGGTTCCCTTTCTATTCAATTATGGGCCTCATCCAAATTCAGTCCTGTGAAAAAAATGTATTTAATTGTGGGAATTGGGAGAAAACTTTATTACATTGTTAGAACCTAACCCTGTGTGGCTGGGAACCTGGGAACCACTTGAACCTTCTCTTTAGAGACCCTTAACCAAGGACCAGAAATACACAGTCTGATTCCAAGACTAAAGTAAGTTTATTACAAAAATGAATAATATGGAAATAGGATTTGAGTGATACTATATGTATAACCCAGTTGCTTGTCAACTCTGGGAGTGGGAAGGGAAGAGAAGAGGGAGACAACAAGAATCCTATAACCATGGAAAAAATTTAATTTTTAAAAAAAGATCAATTTAAGGAGTTTTCTCATAATTGCACATCTCAAGCAACCCATATGTGTTATCTGAAAACTGGTTCTGTATTGATTAATCAATTATTGTTTCTATGTTCTTTTGTTTTCAGATTATTTGGGGAAGAGTAAGATACCCTTTTTCCTAAATTCCAGGAATTGTGCCTGTTTACTCTCCCCCCTCCCAACTTGGAAATTCCCCAATCTTTTATCCAATTATAAATCAGATGATCTAATATTATGTTTCCTTGTAATTATTTGGTCTTAGTTGATAATTTTTTTTTATAAAAACCTGTTACCTCCTATATTCAGAGTCCAGCCCTAAACTGAAGAAGTTGGTTTCTGATTTGTTAGACAATTGGCATGCATTGCTTAATAAACTGATAATGCTCAGAAGATGAAGCCTTTATTTCCTCCATCATTTCATCTTTTGTTAGACAATTCCCAGGCATCAATAGAAAATGGATCCTTGATGAGATAGTTGATAAGATCTGAAGGTGTTCCCTTCCCCAGGGCCTCAAATTAGTTGATGACTCCTGAATGCCTAAAAGCCAACAGGATTCAGATAATTGTGGGATTCTTTGCACTGAAGGCATGATAAGAGATTTTGAAGTGGAGACCTAGACCTTTCCAATGTTTCTCAGATTAAACCATGCAAGCAATTACATTTTCTGGCAAGTGAAAGTGTAGTCCTGGTCACAAGGACCACAGTGTAATTCCCAAAGTCCATCTTGCCAGATTAATCCTATAAAGTTGGAGACTTATGAGATAATCTAATACAGCCCAATCTTTTAGTTGATGAAGAAAATTAATAAATATGCCCTGCTGCTTAGAAACAGAACCAGAACTAGAACCCAGATCTTCTGTTCCCTAGACTCATGTTCTTTGTGCTATATTAGATGCCTTTTTTATGTTTGTTGTTGTCACACACACACACACACACACACACACACACACACATATATATATATATACACATACACACATATTTTTTTTTTACCAATTACATACAACAACAAATTTCCACACAAGTTTTTCTAAGTTCTATGATCAAATTTATCTCCTTCCCCTTCCCCATCCAGGTGTAGGCAGGCAATTCAATCTGGGTTATACATGACTTTTGACTATTGATTGATTGATTGCAAACTCCATTTTAGAGGCAAGGGGTTAAACTGATTGAACTTTCACACAATTGAAATTATTGCTTAAAGTGCTTGGGTTGGTTACATTAAAAAAAATGAAAGTATGGGTTATTTAAAATTAAAACTATAGATATTAGCAACACAAATGAAAACTACATGGATACAGCAAATATTTCGGTTATGCAGAAACAGGAGGCAGAAACAAATTAATATAACACTGGAAAACAATTTACTAATGCAAAGTGAGCAAGAATAACATATATCAAATTTTCCCTGATCCATACCATTTACAAGGGCAATTATTCCAAATGGTGCATGCTGTTTAAAGCAACAAATTGTCATGGATTATTGTTATTTATTTTGCACTGAACCGTATGTTGCATATCTAATTGTAAGATGTACAAATAAACAGTAAAATTAAAGATGCACCCCTAAATGCTAATCATATTTCCATATTGTTCATTTTTCTAAGTGAGTAATTTTATAAAACCAAAATCCCAAAACATATACTCAAATAAGGTAAAGAGAAAAATTGTATGTTTTAATCTGCATTTCAATTCCAACAGTTTTTTCTCTGGAGGTGAATAGCATTCTTTGTCATAAGGTGCTCAGAATTGCCCTGGATCATTGCCTTGTCGATAATAGTGACGTCTATCACAGTTGATTATCCTATAACATTGTTCTCCTGGCTCTGCTTACTTCACTCTGCATCAGTTCATGTAAGTTTTTCCAGCTCTTTCTGAAATCATCCTGTTCTAGATGCCTCTTTAGAATGAAAGCAATTCCTCTTCCCCAGTCTCCCTCATGATTTTGCTTAGAGCAGACTTTGATCAAATTCATATTTACCAGGAAGATTTAAGACCTGTTAGCCTAGTAATATGAGTTAATTCATTAGATTAGCCAGCTATCACCTAGGTTAGAAGGGGTTCCTAGTTTTGAAGGAATGGAAAAACAGAGAGGCAAATTTGGAGGATATGGGAGATTGGGAACAATCCAACCTATTTGAGAGATCCATGGAAAGCACCATATTGAGAAACCTTGGAATGCCAAAGGGGAGTAATTAGGCATTAGGCAGGGATCTATTAACAACAAAAGATGAAAAAATAACCTCCAGAAATTGCATCTAGAGAAGGTATTGACCTGTGTTGACAAGAGTTCTTCCCTTTTGCCTAGGGCCCTTCTTGTTCCAATTTATTATGCTGGGCCTGGAATCAGGAAAGACCTGATTCCAAATTAGTCTCAGATACTTACTATCTCTATGACATTAGGCAAGCCACTTAACCTACTAAGTCTCAGTTTCCTCAATTATAAAATCAGGAGTAAAAGAATATCTACTTCTCAGTTTTTTTGTTAGCATTAAATTTTTTTTTTGGTGAGCATTTTAAATGAGAAAATATTTGCAAAATGTTTAGCATGGTGCTTGGAATATAGTGGACTCTGAATAAATGTTTCCTCCCTCCCTCCCTCCCTTCCTTCCTTCCTTCCTTCCTTCCTTCCTTCCTTCCTTCCTTCCTTCCTTCCTTCCTTCCTTTCTTCTTTTGAAAATTAAATATGGATATAAGAAAACTAGAAAAAGAAAGGTACAGGAATTTGATACTGGGTCCTAAACCTGTATTACTGTGGGATAAAGAATTAATGGTTCTGTCTCTATGAACAGTTATCAGCTCTGGAGAGCTGAGCCAGTATAGGGAATATTGCCACTTAGTGGATGTTTCTAAGAATAGCACCCAGAAAATTCCCAGACTATATAAAGTCTTTGATTCTAACACTAAGCCTTCCTAGTTTCCTAGGTCTTCTGGACCTTCTCTTCTGGTCTGCTCTCTTACTGGAACTGAAAAAAAAGAAACCAAAGTGACGAAAAGTTCCCTGGGGAAGATTTCACACCACAATAGAAGTTTTCCGAAAGCCTTTTTTTTTTTTTTTTTTTTTTTTTTAAATGGTGGCCATAATATATGGTGTTTACATATGGACAGCTTTGATTTAGGGGAAATGGAGAAATCAGACCTTTTTAAAACATTTTAACCACTAAAGACAAGTCAATATTAAACCAAAGTCAGGGGCAGCTAGATGGTTCAGTGGACAGAGAGTCAGACCTAGAGATGGGAGGTCCTGTGCTCAAATCTATCCTCAGACACTTTTTAGCTGTGTGACCCTGGGCAAAATGCTTAACCCCTACTGGCTAGCCCTTACTGCTCTTCTGCCTTGGAACCGATATGGCACTGATTCTAAGATGGAAGGCAAGATGGTTGTTTGTTTGTTTGTTTTTGGTTTTTAAATACATTCATTTTTCTCTTACTTGCTACAGAGCACTAGGTAGTTAAAATTAAAAATTTTAGATGGGGTTCACTCTGCTAAATGGTCCCTACTGGTAGAAGTCATCAAATGGAATTTGTGTGACCAGTTGTCAGAGGCTATTATGTAAAGGACTCTTCCTCAGTTAGACTCTAAAAATCCCTTCCAACTCAACGTCTAAGATTCTTGGAAGAGAAATTTGGGATGGCAAGAGGGGGCTGTTTTGCTGTTGTGCTGGAGTTTGGCTAGAATGCCCTGAGGATGTTTTCTCTGCTAGGTTAGGGCTGGGCTGGAACTCCACTGGGGATGAGATAGATAGTCTCAGGCCCTGTTTCCTGGAATCTTGTGCTAGATGCCTAGAATTCCCTTAGGCTGCTCCCTCCAGGGCTAGGCTCAGGCAGCCAGCCAAGGGTTTGAGAAAGGCTTGGAGTAAACTCAGGTGCTCTCTGGTTTGGGTAGGGCATTACTACATTGGACCATCCATGGTCCCTTAGGTCTGTGTGGCCCAGGACTTCCCACAGCAACCAGCCTGGAGAAATTTTGAGTTTGGCTGGGTTTGGGTGCTTCTGAGGTCAGGCAGGAAATGTTGGAATTGCCCCACTCCCCTCATCTTGTCTTGGCTTTCAATCATCTGAGCCTTGTCTATCTCAGAATCTCCAAAGGATTCTGGGGGTTCCTCTGGAGATTCCTGGGCTGAGTGGGGAATCTAGAGTTGATTATTGTTGTCATTAAGTAGAGTTTTGTTTATTTGTTTGTCCTTATTTAACTGCATTAGCTGAGTGAAGTGGATAAAACTAGTTTGAAGATGGGATTAACTCTTCCCCTCCCCACTTTTAGCACTTGGGGTCCCTGGGTGGGAGAATAATTTGTAATAACAACAACATTGCAAAGACAAACAATTTTGAAAGACTTAGGAATTCTGATCAATGCAATGACCAAATGCACCTAATAGCCCCAAGGGAGGGGGAATCTGGGATATTTGGTATCCTAGCACCACTTTCCTCATCTTCCCAAACATTCTCCTCTGCCAAGTTTATTTTTCAATGAATCAAAATTCACTTTTCCCTTTCACCTTCCCTCCCTGCCCCACTGGAAAAGAAAGAAAAACACAAGCTTTTGGGGGAAATACCTGTAGTCAAGCAAAAAAAAAAGAAATTCCCCCCAAATATGTCTCAATCTGAACTCTGAGTCCATTACTATTCTGACAGGAGACGAATAGCATGTTTCATCATGAATCTTCTGGAATCTTTTTTGATCACTGATCATCACGATTCCTAAGTCTTCTGAAGTTATTTGTAATGTTATTATAAATTGTTCTCTTGGTCTTACTTTTAATACAGTTAAATATTCAGAAACAAACTAATGACTGCAATAATGTAAAAGAAAATGATACAAAAAGGAACCTAAACCCTGTTTCAGAGAGAAAGTAATGAACTATTCTTTCTCTTTTGCCCAGAGGTAAGGGTCTATGGGTGTAGCACACCACATGCATTATTAGACATAGTCACTGTCTCCACTGTTTTGCTTTTTTGTTGTTGTTGTTACAAAGGAAGGTTCACTTCAAGCAATGGGTGTTAAGATAGGGGAATATATATAGTAATTATCGTAGTTGCTATTCAGTCTTGCCAGTTCTTCAAGAGCCCATTTGGAATTTTCTAGGCAAACATATTGAAATGGTTTGCCATTTCTTCTCCAGCTCATTTTACAAATGAGGAAACTGAGGCAGACAGGGTTAAATGACTTGCCTAGAGTCACATAGCTAGTAAGTGTCTGATCTCAGATTTGAACTCAGGAAGATGAGTCTTCTTAATTCCATACCTAGCATTCATACCTTGCCCAATTTTTTGTAGTATAAAAAGGAAAAAATGCTAAAAATCATTTAAAAAAATGTCAGGAGTGCTCAAATATGGAATGAAGTAAGGTTGATGAGTAAAACCAAAGAAAAGAAAAAGAGGGGTGTGTGTTTGTTTGCCTTTTTTTTTTTTTTAAAAGCAATATCCAGGAAAAAAGAAGATCAAAGAAAGTTTAAGACTGCTGCTCAGGGTGGCTGGAACAATGATATAGACAGTGGGGAGCAAGCAGAACTATTCGACTTATTTTTTTTTTTCTATTTTCCCTGGTAAGGAAAATAATTGGGGAACTGGAAAAAGAACAATAAAAAGGCTTAATAGGAAGTTGAAATCCTAGATAAGACAGGAAGTAAGAAGAATATCTAAGTGGCCCATGATGAGTTTAAATCTCAAGGACCAAACCATCTATATTCCAAGGTACTGAAAGAACTGACAAATGTAATCCCTGAGCCACTGTCAGTGATCTTTGAAAAGCCATGAGGATTGAGTGAAATACTGTAGAAAACCGGAGAGGGAAAATGTTGCCTCTCTCCTTTATTTTTTTATTTTTTAAGGGAAGAGAGTGATATCTAAAAGTTACAGGCCAGTGAAATTGATTTCAGTTCATGACAAAATTCTCAAAGGGATGGTTAATGAGTATCTAGAAAAGGAAATAGTAAGCCAGCATGACTTCATCAAGAATAGGTCATACTGGGGCAGTTAGGTAGTACAGGACTAGAGTCAGGAGGACCTGGGATTCAAGTCTGATCTCAGACACTTCCTAGCTGTGTGACCATGGGCAAGTCATTTAACTCCAATTGCCTAGCCCTTGCCACTCTTGTCTTAGAATTAATACTAAGACAGAAGGTAACGTTTGTTTGCTTTTCTAAAAAATACAACTAGGTAGCATTTAACTGAAAATTAATCTGGAGTTTTTAATATAGCCCAATCAAGTTAACCAGGTGTCATTTGGCAGTTAAAGAAACAAACAAACAAACAAACAAACAAAAAACCTCTAAGTCGTTTTAGGCTTCAATTAAAGGAGGTGTGTCCAGTAATTGAAAGAAGATAATCCCACCACACTCTTCTCTAGCTTTTTGGACCAGAGTTTCTGAAAGACACTGATAAGCTGGAGAGTGATTAGAAGACAACCAAGATAAATCAGAGAATGTCCAGTGGCAATTAGGATGGTAAAAGGCTTTTAGCCTTTGTGACATGTAGACAGGATGAAGGAACTAGGATTGTTTTGCTTGAAGGGGAAAAGACCCCATGGAGATATGATTGATGTCTTCAGGTTTTTGAAGGATCATCAATGCAGAAGTAGAATTACATTTGGCTATGGCCAAAAAAAACCAGAACCGAGAGAATGATTGGAAATTGCAGAGACAAATCTAAGTTTGATAAAAGGAAAAGCTTCCTAACCAACAGAGCTTCCAGCAAATGGAATGGTCTGCCTTTTGAGGTAAGTCTTGAAGCTAAATGACCTTTCCCCCCCTTTGTTGACTTTCCTGAAACTTAGCACAGTGGCTAGCAATAAATGCTAGTTGACTGACCCACTGTCAGGCATGTTGGAGATTCTTGTTCATAATGGGCTGGATTAGCTGGCTTCTGAGATTCTGTAATTCCATAATTCTATGAAGTCTATGAAGGGAAAGTAGAAAATATATCAGTAACTAATTCAGCAAAACTGAATTGAGCACCTACTGTGGGTACAAGGATAGTCGTGTGACCCTTATTTGAGATATTTTTGCCAATATACTGGAGTGATTTGTTTTGCCCTTTCCTGTTCCAGTTCATTTTGTAGATGAGGAGCCTTGAGGCAAATAGGGTTAAGTGACTTGCTCCAGGTCACACAGCCAATAAGTGTCCAAAGCTGGATTTGAACCCAGGAAGATGAGTCTTCCAGAATCCAGGCTGGGCACTTTATCCACTGAGCCACCTAGCTATCCTGTCTAAAGATTACATTTGGGCAAAAATAATTGGAAATCCCCTGGGGTGGTTTTTAAAAATATATTTTTGAACTTTAGACCTTTTTAGAGAACTTATAGAAGACCTGTCAGTAGAGTTAGAATAAGAATCATGGAATGTTCAACTTCAAAGAAATGTTAGAACTAATCTAATTAAACCCTGTCATAAGTAATGTAAGAAAGTTTCAATCCAAGGTCAATATTTATTCAGTATCAAATCATTCATACTTTATATAAAAGCTCAGGATGTGGAAAAAGCACCGGTAAGCATTCCATTCTGTTCTCTCATCTGTGAAATCACTTGGATGATAAATC
Organism: Gracilinanus agilis; assembly: GCF_016433145.1. Classification (NCBI taxonomy): domain Eukaryota; kingdom Metazoa; phylum Chordata; class Mammalia; order Didelphimorphia; family Didelphidae; genus Gracilinanus; species Gracilinanus agilis. The sequence goes on along the minus strand of NW_025388019.1, from coordinate 1,592 downwards.
TCATAAGTATGCAAAGTTTATGAAAAGTTTCCATCTTAATACAGTTTTAACAACAGAAATTCCCCACACTGGGGAGAAAACTTCTATTGCTAAGAGTAGGAAATGCTTTGGTTCAAAGTAAAAATCAATGTTATAAGTATAATCACCATTGAAATAGTCTCTGCTTTAGGACAAAGGAAAAAATAAATGAAAAGGGTATTTTTTTAAAGGTTGTGTAACACCCAGAATTTTTATCAGTAAATAAAATTAAGCCATTTCCCCAAGCATAGCATTATTTATTAATAGGGGTATACACAATCTTTTAATAGAGAATGGGTCAATCTCGAGTGCCTCTATGTGGAAAGATATTCAGTGAGATCTGACTCAGTTTTTATATGGAAATGTGTCTTCCTTCTGATTGTTCTGATAGTACATCATTTGGACCTCCCCTGGCAGTCCTGATTAAGCGATATTTTTTTTTTTAGGTTGGATGATTTTTTTAAAACATTTATTAATAATCATTTTTAACATGGTTACATGATTCATGCTCCTACTTTCCCCTTCACCCCCCAAACTCCCCCCACCCATGGCCGACGCACATTTCCACTGGTTTTGTCATGTGTCCTTGATCAAGACCTATTTCCAAATTGTTGGTGGTTGCATTGGTGTGGTAATTTCGAGTCCACATCCCCAATCATGTCCACCCCGACCCATACGTTCAAGCAGTTGCTTTTCTTATGTGTTTCCTCTCCTGCAGTCCTTCCTCTGAATGTGGGTAGTTTTCTTTACCATAAATCCCTCAGAGCTGTCCTGGGTCATTGCATTGTTGCTGGTACAGAAGTCCATTACATTCTATTTTACCACAGTATATCAGTCTCTGTGTACAATGTTCTTCTGGCTCTGCTCCTTTCGCTCTGCATCAGTTCCTGGAGGTCTCTCCAGTTCACCTGGAACTCCTCCAGTTTATTATTCCTTTTAGCACAATAGTATTCCATCACCCGCATATACCACAGTTTGTTCAGCCATTCCCCAATTGAAGGACATCCCCTCCTTTTCCAGTTTGTTGCCACCACAAAAAGCGCAGCTATAAATATTTTTGTACAAGTCTGTTTATCTATGATCTCTTTGGGGTACAAACCCAGCAATGGTATGGCTGGATCAAAGGGCAGGCATTCTTTTATAGCCCCTTGAGCATGATTCCAAATTGCCAGCCAGAATGGCTGGATCAGTTCACAACTCCACCAGCAATGCAT
>NW_025388019.1:0-262 GCF_016433145.1 Gracilinanus agilis | reverse complement strand
TTTTATACAATTGCTTTAACTCCTTGTATATTTGAGTAATTAGATCCCTGTCCGAGTTTTTCATTATAAAGATTTTTTCCCAATTTGTTGTTTCCCTCCTGATTTTGACTACATTGTTTTTGTTTGTACAAAAGCTTTTTAGTTTAATATAATGAAAACCATTTAATTTACATTCTGTAATTTTCTCTAACTCTTGCTTGGTTTTAAAGTCTTTCCTTTCCCAGAGATCTGACAAGTATACTATTCTGTGTTCACTTAACTT
>NW_025388018.1:0-4997 GCF_016433145.1 Gracilinanus agilis | reverse complement strand
CAACTCAAGCTTGCATTTTCAAATATACTTTTCTAAATTTTACACTTACCTACCTTACCTTATACCTTATTACAGAGTAGAGTAAGAGATCTAACTTAATGAACTAGATTTGTATTCAAGTCTGGGCTTTACTCCGGCAGGGCTCCAGAGACCCAGCAGGAGAGCCTAAAAGTCAATCAAACACAATTAACAAGGTGTTTAGTCACGAGGGCTTCTCCTAATCAAGGGCCCCTCCAGAGGCTAAGGTAGTCAGCCTTCTACACTCACAACGTGTAGTTCTAAGGGAAAGATTTAAGAAAAGTCTCATCAAGGTCTCAGGGTCCCAGGTCCAGGTCCAGCGTTCCTCTAGGTCCAAGTCATGAACCAGAAGAAGTTCTACAGTAAGTTGTCACTCTCTTTTAAAGGGACTTATTTTGCATCACTTCCTGTGCCCTCCTCTTAGTTTATGTGTCCAACCANTTTATGTGTCCAACCACAACAGATGCTTTTCTTAGGACTGCCCAGGAGGCAGTCAGTAAATTCTGATTCGTCACTCATTCTAGCACATGTAGGTCACAGACCTCCCAACTTGTGAATTAAGTGGGGATGTTCTCACTTTTGGTGATTGGATTAAGGATGGGTAGGGCAGATTTAATTTCATTATCACAATGGGGAATGCTGAGTTCAGTGGGTCCTTTTCAGCATAACTACTAGGATCTGGGATGCAATTTAATCTAGACATTAGCTGCCAGGGATTATCTGACCAAATGATCTAGGTAATTTACATTTTACTCTTTATTTTAGTGTTGCATAGGTACATTCACTGAACTTAGAATTTTTTCACTCTTTTAATTGAATTCAGCAACTGGGTAATTGTACTTAATGTAGCCTATAGCTATAAAGTTACTTAAATAACCTATAGTACTCATATCGAAGTTCTCCTATAATATTGGTTCAGTACAGTGCAACAAGCTAAGAAAGTAAAGTCAGAAGTCCTATGTTCAAATCCTAGTTTGTCCAATTATTCAGAGTGACACTGGACAAATAACTAAATTTCCTTGAACTTCAGTTTAAACTTCTGTGACATGAGAGAGGTTGAACTGGATGGTCTCTAAACTTCTTTTAAGTCTTAAATCTTTTAATTTTAAATATGGATGCATGTAGCCTGTTTGCTTGGCACCATTTCTCCCTCCCATCTATCTGCACAGAATCACAATGAGAGTCATAGAATGGTAGAATTTTGCAATTCAAAGAAACCTTAGAATCCTCTTTGCCCTGACAGGTGTCTGTCCAGTATCTTCTTGAGCACCTGCTGGCATGATGAACATTTATTTCCTGACTATCATGGCAGTCCATTCTATTTTTAGACAGCCCTAAATGTTAAGAAGTTTTTACTGAATTTAAATCTATCTTCTATAACTTCTACCCACTATTGCTAGTTCTCCTCTCATTTATAGTTATCAGTGAACACTTGTTCTTTCTCCACTCATGAGTGAGTCACTGAAGGTTAGCCCATGCTCATCATTTAATCTTATGTATCCTGGACCTTTTTCACCAATGCACATACTATCATGAGTGTTCCATGACAGGCAATTTCACTAAAGATATGCCTAAAAGTACTCATCTTTCCTTTAAATATTTCTGGAAGGTGTGGATGAGGAGTAATATCTATGACTATTGTAGGGAACCTTCTGTGTATTATTTCTTCCCAAGTAGGCAAGTCGTCCAAAATGTATAATCTAGGCAAGGTACCTGGATCTTTGAGAAATTAAGTGCCTTTTCAATGGTTTCATAAGCAGAGGCAAGATTGAAGGCCAGGTCTTCTTAATTGACTCCAATGCTGGGCAGTTATCTATTAAACCATCTAACTCTTCTTTAAAAGATGCATTCTAGGGGACATTTGGGTGGCTTAGTTGATTGAGAGCCAGTTCTAAAGATGGGAGGTCCTAGGTTCAAATCTGGCCTCAGACATTTCCAAGCTGTGTGACCCTGGGCAAGTCACTTAACCCCCATTGCCTAGCCCTTACCACTCTTCTACCTTGGAACCAATACACAGTATTGACTCTAAGATTGAAGGTAAGAGTTTAAAAAAAAGAAAGGATGCATTACAACAAAGATATATTATAATTAAAGTGATTTATAAGGAGAAAGAATGGCTGGAAAATGATATGTGAAGATATCCCTACCACATTACTTTGCAGAAGTAGAAAGATTGCAAATGTTGTTCATTTAATCTATTTTCAGACTTTTTTTTTGATATATTGATCAATTATGATGTTCCCCATCCTTTTTTTTTCTTTAAATACTGTGCATTATATGGATGGTTCTCTGGGTTAGGAATACCAAGAGAAATTATGATGATATAAAAAAATCAATAAAACCCTATTAAAAAAAGATAGTTAGACTTGGAGTCAAAAGACATAGTTCTGAATCTTGACTTTAATACTTATATTGGATAATGGAGAAGTTACTTGGTGCCTCTGTGCCTTGTTGTCCCTTATATGTAAAATAGGCATAATAATATCTGTAGCTTACAAACTTGTTGGAAAGGAAAAACTGAATGTTACTGAGCTATTCTGAAAATACTGTCCTATAAAATAGTAAGTTATTATGATAATTATCTAGTCCAGGGTCATCTTATTTGATAAAATTAACTTGATAATTTTCAACTTCATTTTTCTTTGAGACTCAAATTTAAATTTTCCTATTTAATATAAGAAAATGATCCTTGTTAACTGTGGAAACATGTCTTTGTCATGTCACGGCAATAATATAACATTTAGAAATTCACAAAATGATTATACTCTATGTCTGTATTATTGGTGGGGCCATTTACTTTGATCAAATTAACCAGGTCATGCTATAAAAAGTATTCTAGGATTTAGAGTTAGAAACAAACTTAGGAATAATAATCTCTTACAGTTGTCATTTAAGAGGTGAAGAAACTCAGGACCAGGGAGGTTAAGTAAATTGCCCAAGTTCAGAGAGGTGATAAACAGCAAATAATTTATGCTTCTCTTTATTAGGATGCTGAGATGATATCTCCAAAGGACAATGTAAAAATGGGGACAGATTGTCATGCTATGTGGAAGGTACAGTGATTATATAATGAAAAAATTGGATGGAATTTGGTATGAGAGGGCCTGGGCTTGACTTCCACTTAGGGTATTTTCTGGTTAGAGGTTCTGAAATCATCTCCACCCTCAGTGTCTCATTTTATTAACCTATAAAAAATGAAAAAAATTGAACTAGATGATCTCTAAAGTCACTTCTACTGCTGAATTCTATTACCCTACAATCCTGTGATCATTGTCATTGTGGCACAGGTGTAGCCAAGATATCAATAGATATCTGGCACAATTCCTGCATTGTGTGGATAAGGCACCATCCTAATGGTCACATCATACCTAACAGAACTTTCTGGGGAAAAACATGGGGCCATTGAGGATTTCAGGATTTTTCTAGTGAAGGAGTCCCAAGGAAACTAAAATCAAGGCATCAGATAGAAGGAATCAGTATCACAGGACATCTAGTGACTCAGTTTGCAGATCCAGAGACCTGAAGTCTGTGATCTCTTCAAATGCAAAGAGGAAAGAAGGAAGAAAGAAAGAAAGGAAGATGGGAAGGAAGGAAGGAAGGAAGGAAGGAAGGAAGAATAGAAAAGAAAGGAAGGGAGAAGAAAGGAAAGAAAGGATTCACCATTAGTTCCTTCATGGTAGAGAATAGCTTTTTTCATTATGAGTCCCCTGGAGTTGTCTTAAATCCATGCATTGCTGATAATACTTAAGTCATTCATGGTCTATAATTATACATTATTCCTATTACTGTGTTTTAATTATTTTCTTTTGCTTTGTTTTATTTCATTTTAAAGGTGACACTTCATAAATTCTGGATTAGTCTGGCATAATCAAAACTCTCTATATATGCACAAAATTTAAAAGTTTTCCCCTGAAAGAACATTATGGGCAACATATAGGAGCTCATTTGGAAATGGGGCTACCTCACTAATCTTTGAGGATAATAGAGAAAAATTTTGTCTAAAGATGAGAGAAGAAGTTCTGAGGCCTCCTTCTATGTTTTAATTAAATTTGCTTTATAGTCTTCTAACTCTGACATTTGTATTTATATGAGTCTAGTGCAGTGATGGGCAAACTTTTTTAAAGAGGGGACTAAAGGAAAGGAAATACTCATCTGTCAGTCTGCTTCTAAGGCAACTCTTTCGAAGTTTTACTGTATTGTATCCTACTCGTATTCATCAGATTAGGAATAATGTCAAGGGGCTGGATAGAACATTTCAGGGGGCCACATCTGGCTGGTAGGCTGTAGTTTGCCCACCATGGTCTAGTGGAATTAACTTCTCTAATGAAGGATGGGCAGCAATGTGTTTTTTTTTTTCCTTCTGTATTCTTCTGAGGAGGATTTTTAGACTCCATTTTTAGCATTCACACAGAAGATTAGAAATGACAGAGGGTGGTGAAATACAACCTCTGCATGCCCCTGTGCATATGAAGAGATCACAGACCTCAGGTCTCTGGATCTGCAAACTGAGTCACTAGATGTCCTGTGTTACTGATTCCTTCTATCTTCTTCTAGTTTCCTTAGGACTCCTTTACTAGAACCTGAAATCCTCAGTGGTCTCTTATTTTTCCTCAGAAAGTTCTCTAAGGTATGATGAGACTTTTAGGATGGTGCCTTATCCACACACACTACAGGAATTGTGCCAAATATCTATTGATATCTTGGCTACACCTATGCCATGATAATGACAATGATCACAGGACGGTAGGGTCATAGAATTAAGCACTAGATGTGACTTTAGAGATCATCTAGTTCAATTTTTTCATCTTTTTTATAGGTTAAGAAAATGAGGCACTGAGGGTGGAGATGATTTCAGATCCTCTGATTTCTTCCTTCCTCCCTTTCTCCCTCCCCCCCCTCTCCCTTCCTTCCTTTCCTTTCATTCCTTCCTTTCCTTCCATTCTTTCCTTCCATTCTTTCCTTTTTTCTTTCCTTCCTTC
>NW_025388017.1:0-3876 GCF_016433145.1 Gracilinanus agilis | reverse complement strand
ACCTTGAGCTTTTCTGCCTTACTCTGCCATTGTGGCTCTAACCAAAATTAAAGGAACTTAAGGAGGAAATGGAGAGTAAAACCATACTAGTGGAGGACCTTAACCTTCCCCTATCAGTACTAGATAAATTGCACCAAAAAATAAATAAGAAAGAAGTAAAGAAGTGAATGAAATGTTAGAAAATTTATAGTTAATAGACATCTTGAGAAAATTGAACAGGGATAAAAAGGAATATACCTTCTTTTCAGTAGTACATAGTACATAAACAAAGATTGACCATGTTCTAGGGTACAAAAACTTTGCAATCAAATGAAGAAAAGCAGAAATAATAAATACAACTTTTTCATGTCAAAATAAGACAAAAATGATATTCAACAAGGGTCCATGGAAAGGCAAGTTTAAAATTAATTGGAAACTAAATGATCTAATTTTTTCAAAATTGTTGGGTCAAAAAAGAAATCAAAGAAACAATTACAGATGTCATTAAAGAAAATGATAATGATGAGACATATCAAAACCTATGGGATACAGCCAAAGAAGTATTCAGGGGAAAATTTATGTCTCTAAGTACTTATAGCAATAAAATTAAGAGGAAAGAGATCAATGGATTGGACTTGTCACTTAAAAAATTAGAAAAAGATAAAATTATAAATCCCCAGAAAAAAACTAAATTGGAAATCCTAAAAATTAAAGGAGAAATTAATAAAATTGAAAGTACAAGAACTATTGAACTAATATATAAGACTAAGCTGGTACTTTGAAAAAAACAAATAAAATAAAGTGATGGTAAATCTATTAAAAAAAGAAAGAAGAGAATCAAATTAACAGTATCAAAGATGAAAAGGGTGATTTCACTTCTTATGAAGAGGAAATTAAGGTAATTATTAAGAACTATTTTGCCCAAGTATATGGCAATAAATATGACAATCTAAGGGACATGGGCAAATATTTACCAAAATACAAAATACCTAGATTAACAAAAGAGGAAATATAATATTTAAATAACCCCATCTCAGAAAAATTGAATAAGTCACCAGGGAACTCCATAAGAAAAAATCCGCAGGGCCAGATTGATTCATAAGTGAATTCTATCAAACATTCAAAGTACAACTAATCCCAATGCTACATAAAGTATTTGCCAAAATAAGCAGAGAAGGAATCTTACTAAATTCTTTTATGACAAATATGGTATTGATTCCCAAACCAGGAAGACGAAAAATAGAGAAAGAAAACTACAGACCAATCTCCTTAATGAACATAAATGCAAAAATCTTAAATAAAATACTAGCAAAGAGACTAAAAGCAAGTCATCCCAAGGATCATTCACTATGACTAGGTGGGATTTATTCCAGGAATGCAAGGCTGGTTTAACATTAGGAAAACCATCTGTATAATTGACCATATCAATAACTAAACTAACAGAAATCACATGATTATCTAAATAGATGAAGAAAAAAGCTTTCATAATATACAGCACCCATTCTTATTAATAACGCTAGAAAGTATAGGAATAGAAATCTTTAGCAAGTATCATCTGTAATGGGGCAAAGTTAGAAGCCTTCCTACTAAGATCAAGAGGGAAGCCCATTATCACTGCTATTATTTAATATTGTATTAGAAATGCTAGTGGTAGCAATTAGAGAAGAAAAATAAATTGAAGAGATTAAAGTACAGAATGAGGAAACTAAACTATCTTTGCAGGTGATATAAAGGTATACTTAGGGAATCCTAGAAAGTCAACTAAAAAGCTAGCAGAAATCATTGACAATTTTATCAAAATTGCAGGATACAAAATACATAAGCATTTCTATATATTTCCAATGAAATTCAGCAGCAGGAGTTAGAAAGAGAAACTCCATTTAAAATCACTCTAGACCAGTGATTGGCAAACTTTTTAAAGAGGGGGTCAAAGCAAAGGAAATGCTCACCTGTCAGTCTGTTTCTAAGACAACTCTTTCAAAGATTCATTGTACTGTATCCTACTCATTGTATTCGTCAGATTAGGAATAATGTCCCATGGCTGGATAGAACATTTCAGGGGGCCACATCTGGCCCACAGGCCATAGTTTGCCCATCACTGCTGTAGACAATATAAAATATTTGGTACTCTACCTACCAAGACAAACTCAGCAATTATATGAACACAACTATAAAACACCTTTCCCACAAATAATATATCTAACTAATTGGAAAAAAACATTAATTACTCATGAGTAGGATGAGCTAATGTAATAAAAATGACAATTCTACCTAAACTAATTTATTTCTTCATTGCCATGCCTATCAAACTACCAAAAAAACCCTTTTTATAGAATTAAAAAATTATAAGAAAGTTCATCTGGAAGAACAAAAGGTCAAGAATATCAAGGAAATTAATGAAAAAATGTGAAGGATGGGGGCCTAGCAATACCAGTTCTTAAACTGTACTACAAAGCAGTGATTATCGAAACAATATGGTACTGGCTAAAAGACAGAAGGGTAGATCAATGGAGTAGACTAGGGGTAAATGACTTCAGCAAGATAGTGTTTGATAAACAGAATTTTCTGACAATTGTCCAATTTCCAAAATATATAAGAAACTATATCAAATGTACCAGAAATCAATCTATTCCCTAACTGACAAATGATTAAAGGATATAAACAGGCAGTTTTCTGATGGAGAAATCAAAACTATCAATAATCACATGAAAAAGTGTTCTAAATCCCTCTTGATTAGAGAAATGCAAATAAAAATAACTGTGAGGTACCACCCCATACCTAGCAGATTGGCCAATATGACAGCAAAGGAAAATGATAAATGATCAAGGGGATGTGGCAAAATGGGGACATTGTTGGTGGGGTCGTGAATTGATCCAGCCATTCTGGAAGGCAATTTGGAATTATGAGGAAAGGAGTTTAAAAAATGCCTGCCCTCTGATCGAGCAATACCAATGCTGGGTTTGTACAACAAAGAGATAATAAGGAAAAATATTTGTAGAAAAATTTTTATAACTTTGCTCTTTGTGGTGGCAAAAATTTGGAAAATGAGGGGTTGTTCCTAGATTGGGGAATAACTCAACAAATTGTGGTTTCTGATGGTGATGGAACACTATTGTGCTGAATGGAATGATGAACTGGAGGATTTCTATGTGAACTGGAAAGACTTCCACGAATTGAAGTAGAGTGAATGAGCAGAACCAGGAGAATATTATACACAAAGACTGAAACATTGTGAGTCAATCATATTTAATCAACTTTGCTACTGATAGCAGTTCAATGATCTAGGACAATCCCAAGGACTTATGAGAAGGAATGCTATCCACATGTTGGAATAGAAATGCAGAAGGAAAACATGATTTTTCACTTTTTTATTTGCGTATTGGATGTGGAGTTTGGGTTTTTAAATATTATTACAAAAATGAATTATATGGAAATGAGTATTGAGTAATAATAAATGTATAACCCAATGGAATTGCTTGTTGGCTCTGGGATAGGGAAAAGAGAGAAAAATGTGAATTATGGAACCATGGAAAAATACTTTAAAAATTATCATTAAAATTATATTGTTGGGGGCAGCTGGGTAGCTCAGTGGAGTGAGAGTCAGGCCTAGAGACAGGAGGTCCTAGGTNGGTTCAAACCCGGCCTCAGCCACTTCCCAGCTGTGTGACCCTGGGCAAGTCACTTGACCCCCATTGCCCACCCTTACCACTCTTCCACCTATGAGACAATACACCGAAGTACAAGGGTTTAAAAAAAATTATATTGTCATGTACTCTGAAAAAACTTTAAAGAGTTAAAAAAATAAAAATTAAGGAAAACTGCCTTTGGGACTTTTCTTACCCTTTCAACCAATCTCCTCTGGCACCCATTGAGCTAATCTATCTGCTTGAGTGGGAT
>NW_025388015.1:0-1295 GCF_016433145.1 Gracilinanus agilis | reverse complement strand
CACTTTTTGATTCTCAAAGTGATTTTGTCATATTAACTCAGGGAGGTAGGTAGTTTAATTAAATAATAATTTAATTGTTATATTTTTTGCAAATAAAGGAATGGAGAAGTGACTTACTCAAGGTCACATATCTAGAAAATATCAGAGTAGACGATCATAATTAGGTCTCCTGATTCCCATTCGAGGCTCTTTCTATTATCTCAGTTTGTCATATGGCTGATTATCTGGGATTCAAGGATCTGTGTTGCTAGGGTGTGTGTGTACATGGGATTATCAAGTGGAAAGGGAAAGAGAAGTTGGGATAGGGTACTGAGCAACATAATTTTGAACTAAGAGGACAGTGCTGCAGGCCACTCATAAGGTCTGGGGGGTATTACTTCCATAAAGCCCTCAGGACATTCCCCCATTCCAGCCACAGTATAATGGTACAGTCCTGTGATTTTAATTTTGGATCTGCTGTTTTTTAGTTGAGTGACCTTGGAGAAGTCACTTCCTTTCTCTAAGCCTGTTTTTACCTCTATAAAATTAGGGCAGAGCTGGATAACTCGTGATATCCCAGCTACCTCTAAAGCTTCTTACCCTGATAAGCAGCCCTGAAGACTCCTTTTTTTTTTTTCTCTCAGAAAGCCAAGTCCACAGCATGACCTTTCTTGACATTTGCCTCAGTCTCCTCATCTGTGAAGTAGGCGAGCTGTGGTTTTGCCCCTAAGTCAGCTCCTTAAATGGCCTGCAGGGAGGGCCAGATGGCCAGGTATGGACCCCGGCCCTAGAGGAGCCCCTCGCCCTACCCCTAGGAGGACCAGCTACCTATCGCCCAGCAAAAAATAAAAGGAGCGACAATTTTCCTAAACGAAACCTCCACTTAAACACTTAAAAAGCAATAAAAACTCAATTTTCCTTCTCTCAATTATTTCACTTATTGCATTTTCCAAAAGGTTCCCCCTGTTATGAAGATGTATTTGTTCCCATCAGCCGCAACTTTCTCCATCATCACTCAAGCGGGCTCCCTCCCCAGCCCTGGCCTCCTGCAGGCCTGCCGTTACCCAGGCAACGCAGTGACGTCACAAGCCTCTGACTTCACCCGCCAAGACGCTGATGAGCAAGATAATGAGGGCATTTTCTTCGCCCGCTCCCTCTCTTCCTCCCTCCCTCTCCTTTCTCCCTCTTTGCCTTTCTCCTTCCCCCATCGCCTGCTGAAGAGAAAGAGAAGGAGGGAGCCCTTCTTCCTGTCTTCCTCCATTTCAAAACCCCACAACCTCTCTTCCGTGCCCCCCTTTTCTCTCTCTACCATTCTC
>NW_025388014.1:0-2947 GCF_016433145.1 Gracilinanus agilis | reverse complement strand
AAAAAAAAAAAGGAAGTATTTGGGGCTGGGAAGAGAGAAAATCTCCATGTAGGGCCACTTCTGCTGTGGCTCCCAGGAGTACCTTTCTGGAATTTAGTGGATAAAACTTAATTCAGCCCTGGAGATACAAAGATGATATGCTCCAATAGAACAAGCATTATATTAAGGGCCTACTATGTGTCGACCCTTTGCTAAGCACCAGGGATATAAATTATCACAAGTAATAAAAACCAGCATTTACATAGGGCTTGCTAGGTGCCAGGCACTATGCTAAGGTTCTAACAATTATTATCTCATTTGATTTTCACAACAACCCTGGAAGGGTACTTTGATTATCCCCATTTCACAGACGAGGAAACTGAGGCGGAAGGACTTGTCCAGGACACAGTTAAGTGTCTGGATCAGGATTTGAACTCAGTTCTACTTCACTCCAGGGTCTTTGCTCTATCTATTGGGCAATCTAGCTGCAGAAAAAAACAATTTCTCAGGGGCAGTTAGGTAGTCCAGTGGCTAGAGTGCCAGGCCTGGAATCTTTCCTCAAAAATGTCCTAGCTGTGTGACCTTGGACAAGTCACTTAACCCCATTACCTAGTCCTCACTGCTCTTCTCTCTTAGAACTGATACTAAGACAGAAGGTAAGCATTTAAAAAATAAAAGCTACAGTCCCTGCCCTCGTGGGGTTCACAGTTTCATCAAGGAGATGACATGCTAACGACAATGGACGTACAAAATATCTATAGGGCGCGTGGGAGGTCATCGGAGAGAGGAAAGACAGAACGAAAGATCCAAGTGATGCCCCCCTTGATCTCGGGGAGTTTACGGTCATCCCAGGGGGCTGAAGCGGCCCAAATACACAGGCAGGCAAGTACGTATCCAAGGAGGAGGGCGCGCAGAGGGCACAAGAAAGAGGTCCCTACACTGCTCCTGGATGCCTGGATGAGAGGGGCGTCCCCAGTCTGACCCGAGCCTGGAAGAGGATTCTGAAAGCTGGAAGATAAAGACGAGGCCCTGCAGGCCTGTGTGAATGCATGGAGGTGGGCAGCAGGCTGTCGTGATGGCCCACTTCAGGTGGGACGGAGCTTATGAAGGACAGTAATGTGGAGATAAGGGTGGGAAGGCAGAAGGGCATCAGGCTCCAGAGGGATCCTATTAAAATCAGGTTGAAGAAGTGAAATGATCTCCAGAGGCAGTAGGGAGCCACTGAGATTCCTTGAGTCGGGGAGTGACACAGCCAGTCTCATACTTGAGGAATGTCAATGTAGCAGATGTGCTGAGTGTGAGAGAGGAGAGAGGCAAGTAGAAGTAGTAGGAGATTTCGATATTATCCAGGGGAGCAATGCTGAGGGTCTCAAGTGGAGGGTGGGGGTGGGAGAGGAGAACTGATTGGATTTGAGGGGAAGGAGGGGTGCTGGGGGAGAGAGGAGAGGCAAGGAAAAGCCCACATGCAAAGAGGATTTTTGTCTTTGTTTTTTAAAAAAGCTTATTGTAGGGGGCAGCTGGGTGACTCAGTGGATGGAGAGCCGGACCTAGAGGCTGGAGGTCCTGGGTTCAAATATGGCCTCAGCTACTTCCCAGCCGTTTGACCCTGGGCAAGTCACTTCACCCCATTGCCTACCCTTACCACTCTTCTGCCTTGGAGCCAATACATAGTATNTCAGGTTAAAGAAGTGAGATGATCTCCAGAGGCAGTAGGGAGCCACTGAGATTCCTTGAGTCAGGGAGTGACACATGCGTCTCATACTTGAGGAATGTCAATGTAGCAGATGTGCTGAGTGTGAGAGAGGAGAGAGGCAAGTAGAAGTAGTAGGAGATTTCGATATTATCCAGGGGAGCAATGCTGAGGGTCTCAAGTGGAGGGTGGGGGTGGGAGAGGAGAACTGATTGGATTTGAGGGGAAGGAGGGGTGCTGGGGGAGAGAGGAGAGGCAAGGAAAAGCCCACAAGCAAAGCTACATTCAAAGAGGGTTTTTGTTTTTGTTTTTTAAAAAGCTTATTGTAGGGGGCAGCTGGGTGACTCAGTGGATGGAGAGCCGGACCTAGAGACTGGAGGTCTTGGGTTCAAATATGGCCTCAGCTACTTCCCAGCTGTGTGACCCTGGGCAAGTCACTTCACCCCATTGCCTACCCTGACCACTCTTCTGCCTTGGAGCCAATACACAGTATTGACTCCAAGATGGAAGGTGAGGGCTTAAATAAAAATTAAAAAAAAAAAAAGAAAAGAAAAGAAGAGAAAGGAAAAGAAAAGAAAAAGAAAGAAGCTTATTGTGAGAGAGGCCACCTTCCGCTTGCCTGGAGTTGGGGCAGACATGTCCTCATCTGCTCTTCCCCTAAAGGTCCCCTCCTCGGGCTGGGGGCTGGCCCGGGGCTGGCCCTCTCCTTGGTCCTGATCTCTCTCTTCCCTCCCCCCATCACAGGGCCTGAACGAGGAGGGCGAGGCTGGTCGATTTCCTTCCTGATCCATTTCTCTTCCTCTCTCCCCTCCCCCAAGCCGACCTACCCACCCAGGCTTAAAGGCTAGCCAGCAGCTGGTAAATGTTTGTTGAGCGAATGAGCGAATGAGCGTCGGCCAGCTTAATGGGCTCTGATCAGGGAGGGCGGCGCTGCGCTGTGATTCCCAGATGATGGCTCCCAGCTCCTGATTCCCTGCTTCAATGTAGCTGGGCTTCTCTAGCACACACACGAGCACGGCGAGGCAGAGCTACCTCTCTAATTGGGTTCTGATTAGGCCATTAGTAAAACGAGCCAGCATGGCGGGCCACCGAAGCCTCCCACGGTGGGGGTGGGGAGGGAGCCCACAGCGGCCCGCAAGCGAAGGAAGGTTTCCCAGCGCGCCAGAGCTAATCCACTGGCGGACAAATCAAGAGTTGATTTAAATAGGGAAAGACGCGGAGGGATCCCGAGGATTACTGTACGGCCCTTGATCAGCTCCCCACCTCTGGCAACGAGCC
>NW_025388013.1:0-5586 GCF_016433145.1 Gracilinanus agilis | reverse complement strand
TCTCTCTCTCTCTCTCTCTCTCTCTCTCTCTCTCTCTCTCTCTCCTCTCTCTCTCTTTCTCTGTCTCTCTATCTCTCTGCCTCTCTCCTTCTTCTCTTTCCTCTTTCTATGGCTTTAGAATGTTCCACAGGATCTTTCTGTTTCTACAATCCCCCAGGCTGTTGTCTGGGTCCAGGCTAATATTCAAACAAATGTACAATTCCTTGGTGAAATGGAAGGGGGGGGGCATCCTATTAAGCAGTCTTAGTTAGGTAATGCTTTCCTAAAACATTGTTGTCTTTTATCTTTTAATTCCCAAATAACCCTATGGGATAAACAAGACTGGTGTTATCATCTTGGTTTTAGGATGATGATGCTCTAAGGTTCACAGGAATGAAAAATGACTTGTCCAAGGCCGCACAACCTTTAGCCAGGAAGAACTCATCTGTAGCTAGCTCTCCCCTTACTGCAAACTAGAGTTCTTCCTTTGCTGCCTTGCTCTGCTAGAGTTGTAGACCCTTCCCCACTATTTATGTAAATTATCTTAAATAAATATTTATTAAGCTCTCCACTACATGCTTGTTGGGGATACAAAAACAAAACCAAAAAACACTCAAAAGGAGACAGCTCCTCCCCTGGAGGAACTGAGCTGCAGAAGGTGGGGTGGGGTTGCATGTAATTCAAAACCACCTCTAATACTTACTAACATTACCTTGGGCTGGTCACCTAACCTCTGCAAGTTACAATTTCTTTCTTGGGTCGTTGTGGTGGTTGTGAGGATCTATAGCTTCTAATCCAATCCCTTCCCCTTCCAGTGAAACTGAAGCCAGAAGAGTTTTCTTCTGCAGAATCATTTCAATATTCCATTCAAACACCACTATTGGCCCAGTGCCCTTTTCCCTGAAAATTCAAAGAAAATTTGAGCAAATAGAACATTCAAAAGTGGGGTGGAGGGGAGGACCGGGAGGAAAAGATTCAAGGTTGGCCTTGAGGGAAGATCATTCCAAGAGGCACTGAGAGCTTGCATTCCAGGCATGGTCAGATGGCCCCTGGGAATTCAAGTAAATTCAATAAATGGAATGTGGAATTCAGGGAAGAGCCAGGCTAGTTTGGGGGAGGATCTGGGAAGATAGTTTGGACCCAGATGATCGGGACCTTAAATGGCTGGCTGTGAAGAGTTTGGCCATGAATATCATAAAAAGAGGGTATAAAATGGAAGCTTTTTGGAAATCCAGAATGCTCATCCCTGCCCTTCCCCCAATGACTTCATTCAAATTTAGCAGAGATTTTTTAAGCCTCTGCTATGCTTAGGTGCTTGGAACTAGAGGCTTCGGGAGAGAGCACAATTAGATGGCTAGGCAAATAAACATGCAACAAAACTGAACGAATGTCCACCGAAGAAGAGATGCAGACCAGGCCACCCAAGAATCCTTCCTCCTTGGCCACCTTTCCCTGGGAGGAAGCCCCCAAGTTGTACCTTATGGGAGCCACAAGTAAGCAGAAATTCAAGGAGAAGGGATAGTGGGGCAAAATCAGGGAACAGCTTAGTGGTCCAGTTCAGCTAAGATGTGAGAAATAAGCTTGAGAATGGGCTGGAGACAGATCATGGAAGGCTGTTGAATTTTGAGCCGGATCCCTTTCGAAAACAGAAGAAGCTGTTTGCTTGAAACCCTCTTACCAAAGCATGCAAACTGGGGTTTCCAGGTAAACTTAGTCCCTTCAAAATCCCAAGTGGGATTGGATGGACATCTCTCCCAGAATACCTTTCTTTCACCTCAACTAGGGTGAGTCTGTTAAGCAACAGGTCAGTGGAAGTGCATATTGGCTGAATTACAATGGCAACAGGGATCATAAGTTCTAGAACATTATTAGAAGTTGTAGAACATCTAGTCCAGTGGTATCAAACTAAAAGAGACCTAGAAATAGTGACCTCTAAGTGGTACATAAGGGTCCCTGTGGCATATTGACTTAGAAAACCACATATTACTATCTCCCATATTCTGTTGTTATTTTTATTGATCAGGTTGGCTCTCCCTATGTTTGACATCTCAGATCTAGTCTAATTCGCTCATTTTGCAGATGAGGAAATTGAGTTTCTGGGGTGGGGTGGGGTGGGGGTGGAGAAGAGGCTTGTCCAAAATCATACAACAAGGATGATGAACAACAAGGAGAGAAGTCGGGAATTTACAATTTTATTACTCCTAGATGCACTTCAAGGGGTGTTGGGTGGAGTTAAGTTGGTTCTACCTGCTATTCCGTTATTGCTGGCTCATTAGCAATTGCAGAGTACACTTTAGGTTAGAAGGATATATTTCTGGAATGAAGCTTGGAGAGTATCTTGTTCTGGTGAATTTCCCTTAAAACACTTTCCGGGGTCTCTGACACAAAGTTCTTTTCTCCAAAGTTCTAACCCAAAGTCATTCAGAAAATCTTCCCAGATTCGTCCCCTCCTAGACCTGGGTCCCTCCTACTACTCAGGCCACTCAGCAGAGATTGATCCAGCTTGCATAATATTTACTTACTCTCTCTGTCATCCAATTCAACAAACATCAAGATCCGAGGGAGTAAGCATTGTGTTGGACACTGGTGATATAGGCAATAGATAGCCATATAAGACCCAGACCGTGCTTTCTTTTTTTTTTCTTTTTCTTTTTCTTTTTTTTCCAATACTGTGTATCGGCTCCAAGGCAGAAGAGTGGTAAGGGTAGGCAATGGGGGTCAAGTGACTTGCCCAGGGTCACACGGCTGGGAAGTGTCTGAGGCCAGATTTGAACCCAGGACCTCCTGTCTCTAGGCCTGGCTCTCCATCCATNATAGCCATATAAGACCCAGACCGTGCTTTCTTTTTTTTTTCTTTTTCTTTTTCTTTTTTTTCCAATACTGTGTATCGGCTCCAAGGCAGAAGAGTGGTAAGGGTAGGCAATGGGGGTCAAGTGACTTGCCCAGGGTCACACGGCTGGGAAGTGTCTGAGGCCAGATTTGAACCCAGGACCTCCTGTCTCTAGGCCTGGCTCTCCATCCACTGAGCTACCCAGCTGCCCCCCACAGACTGAGCTTTCAAGGAGCTCACTACCCAGTCTAATAAGGGGAGAAGTCAGAGACAGAAATAGCCAGGATGCAAGCTAGAATGGCAAAACACAAGGGAGAAAATGTGTCTGATAAAAATACTTTGAGAAATTGTAAAGATGGATCCCTTTCACATGGGAGAGTCAGAGAAGGTATCCTGGATGAGGTTGGTACCTGAGGGTAAGGGAGAGACTTTAATAGATGGAGATCACAGTTAATTAAGTCCATTCAAGGCACCAGGGTTGTGGGGTTGAGAAGGCCCCACAGAGAGGGATCAGTCCAATTTTACTGGGTCTCAGAGCATGTGATAGGATCATAGATCTAGAACTGGAAAGGACTTTACAGATCATTGAGTCCTGCTCTTTCATTTTACAGATGAGGAAACTGAAGTTCAAGGAGGTTAAGTGACTTTCCCAAAGTCAAACAGCTACCAAGTGTCTGAGACAAGATTTGAAGATACTAGAGTGGTTTGCCGTTTCCTTCTCCAGTTAATTTTACAGATGGAAACTAACTGAAAAGTTTATGTACAGAATTAATTTGTCAAGAGCAGGGGTTAAGAATGTTTCTCTGACATCGGAGTCAAAGATGTTGTTTTGTAAGTCTCCGTATATTCCCTGGGATAGGAGCAGGAGCTGCGGGGTTTGAGTCAGGACACATGACCTGTTTGGCCTCAGTTTCCTCATCTGTAAAATGAAGATACTAGTACCCACCTCTGTCTACCTCTCAGGACTGTTGTGAGAATCAAATGAGACAATGGAGAAAAATGCTTTGTTACCAGCAAATGCTCTCCAGATGGGTACTATGTCTTCAATGTCCCTTTCCTGGCAGGAATCACATGGCTCCTCTTCTCTATGGAGTTCCATCGCCAGCCTTACCCTCCCCCAAACGTAGCCACAAAGAGACTGGGTGGGAGAGAGGAATGAGGAGATGCCCAAGGTTATTCAGCCTTTGCCTTGGATTTCCTCAGAGGTCAGAGGTCATTTCTCATTGATTTTATGCTCTACTTCCTCCCCACAGCCAAGGGAAAGGCTGCTTTTTTCTGGCGCTTCTGTTGGAGATCTCTGGTGGACGCTGTGCCTCAGGGTCTTGGGTGTGGGCAGATCAGAGTGTTCTTGAAGATAACTGAGTCAGAGAATGGAGGACCAGAACTGGCAGACACCTGAGGAATGACCCTCCTTGTTTTTATAGAAAAAGAAGTTGAGTTTTGGAGAGAAGAGATGATTGTATAGAATCATATAGCAAATGGTGATGCTCAAAAACAACCCAAATTGGTCTCTTGATATGGGAGGACACTGACTTTGGCCTTTGGAGGTTATCAAGACAAATATTTGCTCCCCAAAGGAAATTTGTTTCTTCATTCATTGTTACCTTCCCAAAGTTCCAGAGCCACTCCCAACCACACACCCACCAGGATTGGGTGTAAATTCAGAAAACACAAATTGTTTTCATTTATTTAGCTATTTTACTGATTTGTTCCAGCAATAATAGCTAGTATTTTTTTTTTAAACCTTTCCTTCCACCTTAGAATCAATAATGTGAATTGGCTCTAAGGCAGAAGAATTGTAAGGGGATCAAGTGACTTGTCCAGGGTCACACAGGTAGGAAGTGTCTGAGGTCAAATTTGAACCTAGGACCTCCCATCTCCCATCTCTGGGTCTGGCTCTCAAAACACTGAACCACCCATCTGCCCCCTGCAGCTAGTATTTGTATAATGCTGTGAGGTGCTTGATATATATTCCCTACCTGATTCTCAAAACTCTTGAGATAGATGCCCTTATTATCCTCGTTTTATAGATGTGGAAACTGAGGCTGAGAAATGAAGTAAATAGTCCAGGGTTCCACACAGCCGGCAAACGTCTGAGACAAGATGTTAGTAACCTTCTCTGTGGTTACAAGGTGGACGAAAGTGCTTTCTTCACATCCCTGTGAAATAGGTAGTACAAGAACCACGACTTCCATTTCACAGATGAGGAAACTGCGGTTCCCATGAGAAAGCAGAAGCCCCTCAGCTGCAAAGTGTGAGGCGGGGTCTCCTGGCTCTAGATCCACCCTTTCTTCTTGCCAGACTGGGAAAGTAAAGTTGATAAGTGATTCTTCGCACCTCGCGCTGGCGACCACGGCCAAAGTTCCCCTCACTTAGTGGCCAACAGAACGATGAGTTTTTCCTTCCTTAGCCGGCACGGCTCAGATAGCTTTAGGGCTTGATGGAGGCCGTACCAGCGGGCTCCCGTGGTATAGCCTTCAAGAACCCAGGGCCACCTCCATCCCGTGGTGAGGCGTTAGACATACACAAACACATGTGCTCATATATGCTCAAAATTACTTGGAATATTAGCGACAAAAGGTATTAAGATGGTTTATGATATTTATCACATCATACATACAAATCACTAGTCGAGACCATATAAATGGTTTTATTATGATTTATTAATTTATTAATAATGTAATTAAAATAATTATTATTATTTATTACAAGCTTAAATAATTTATTACCAACTGAATGTAAACAATTTTTAAGAACTCAGCCCTGTGACTTCCAGG
>NW_025388012.1:0-1126 GCF_016433145.1 Gracilinanus agilis | reverse complement strand
AGGGAGGGGGCTCCCCACACATGCGTTACTAAGGGAGACCGGGATGGGGGGGCTCAGAGGCCACAAAGGATCCCCCCCTCTGCCCATGTACTGCGAAGGCAGCCCTGGACAAGCAGAGACCCCCCCGCTCCCCCCGGGGGTCCTGCTGGCACCAGACACGGCGTCCTTCTTTGACATACAACCGATGTGACTGATTCCTGCCTCGACCCCAAATCCCCTGTGGGGGAGGGCAGGGGCTCCCCGCAGGCCCTGGGGTTCCGGGGCCAGTTACCTGTGGGCCAGGACCCATGGGCCCCATTCCTCGCGGGGGGTTCATTCTTTGCATGGAGCCTCCCATGTTGGGGTGTCCTGTAAGGGAAAAAGAGAACATGGGTTGTTATGGGCAGGTGTAGGCGGGCATTAAGGGGGCAGGTGTAGGCGGGCATTAAGGGGGAAGCATCTGCATCTCGTCAAGGTCCAGCTGGCCATACCTTGTTGTCGGGTCGGGTCCATGGAGTTGGGCAGTAACGGCTGGGTGCCAGGAACTCCTCCGGGGGNCGGCTGGGTGCCGGGAACTCCTCCAGGGGGCTGAAAGAGATGGACATGCAAACAGGGGGGGCTCAGCTGCCCCTGGGGAGGGGGGACAAGTGGGGGGGGGACCCCATGATCCCACAAGCAGCATCTGGAGGCTCGGCCTCCCTGGGCGTCCTTGTCCCGAGGATGGCTGGGACGGGGGCACCCTGGCATGGCTGTTTGGCCCCCCAGGCGGGGTTCCCTCGCCTGCCCTGACAGACGCCGCCATTTCTATCACAAGCTCAGGGGCTCCGCTGGCCGCTCCCCGATGCTCTGGCCCGGCTGGCTCCAAGCCTGCGCCCTCCCACCTGTGGCCTTTGGCGAAGGTTCTCCTCATGGGACCGAGCGGGATTAGAACTCGGGATGCTGCTGCTTAGGTGGGAGACGGACTCCTGGGGCCCCTCCCTAAATTCCCGGCCCAGCGCCCTGACTGCCCCCTCACGGAGGGTCCCAGCTGGCTTCTCTCTTGAGCACCCCTGGGGCCAGCAGCCTCCACAGCCTCCGCCCTCCCTAGTCCTGGGGAGGCTCGTCCTCCCCACCCCTGCCTGGGCCGAAGGGGGCCTTCTGGGGGGTC
>NW_025388011.1:0-1175 GCF_016433145.1 Gracilinanus agilis | reverse complement strand
TCTGACTCTGCTTTCTATCTCCCTGATTGTCTCTCATCTCTCTGATCTTGTCTCTTATTGATGTTTATTTGACTCTGTCTCTGTCTCTGACTTTGACCTCATCTCTTTTTGTTTCTTTAGAATTCTCTCTCTCTGTGTCTCTCTCCCTATTCTCTGTATCTCTGTGTCTCTGTCTCCCTCTCTTTCTCTTTCTTCCCCTCCCCCACTCTCTGTCTCTTCCNCCTCCACCCCCTCTCTCTCACACACCCATAGACATAAACAATCTCCCTGAAAAGTGAGGACTCTGCCCTGGACTCCCCCAAACCTGCTTCCCATGCCACCTTTCCTTTGGTTTAAGCTCCATCTCCATCCGTCTCTCTGGCTTTCCTTTACTTTCTAGCTCTGTCTCTGTGATTCTTCATCTCTTTTTTCCTGTCTCTGAGTGTCTCTGGATGTTCCTGTCTTTGTCTTTCTGTCTCTTTCTGATGCTGTCTCTCTCTGCTCATCTCTGTGTCATTCTATCTCTGTCTCATACTCTGTCCCTATTTTTCTCTGTGTCTATTTCTGTCTTCTTGACCTCTCTCTCTGTTGCTCTGTCTGTCTCTCTGTCTCTCTCTCCTCTTTATCTCTCAGACTTTGTCCATATCTTTCTCCATTTCTCTCTGTCTTTCTGACAGTCTCTCCCTGCTTGTCTTTATCTCTGACTTTGTCGCTTCCTGAATCTCTGTCTCTCCAGCTGACATCATCTCTCTGTCTTTATCTCTCACCATCTCTGATTATTTCTGAATTCATTCCTATTGTTCTCTTTCTCACTGTCTCTCTCCTCATCCCTATCTCTTTATCTCTCTGATTCTTCTCTGATTGTCTCTCTAATTCTGCCCAAACCTTTCTCCTCCTGTAACTCTCTCTAGCTGACATGGTCTATGCTTGTCTCTGTCTTTCTCTTCTTTTTGGCTCTGTCTCTGTCTTCTACATATCTGACTCTGCTTTCTATCTCCCTGATTGTCTCTCATCTCTCTGATCTTGTCTCTTATTGATGTTTATTTGACTCTGTCTCTGTCTCTGACTTTGACCTCATCTCTTTTTGTTTCTTTAGAATTCTCTCTCTCTGTGTCTCTCTCCCTATTCTCTGTATCTCTGTGTCTCTGTCTCCCTCTCTTTCTCTTTCTTCCCCTCCCCCACTCTCTGTCTCTTCC
>NW_025388010.1:0-1065 GCF_016433145.1 Gracilinanus agilis | reverse complement strand
CACAGGAATCGCTCTAAGTACAGGGGATAGAAAGAAAAGCAAAAAAGTTCCTGTTATCAAAACCAGAATCTAATTATGCAAACAGTAATGAATAAACAAGATATATATATATATACATACATATGTGTATGTGTATGCATACATACAAATATATTTGTATGTATATATGTATATACATATATTGGAGATAATCTTAGAGGAAAGGTGCTAACATTTATATGGACTANAATATATATTATTTTATATCTATCTCTCTGTCTCTGTCTTTCTTTGTCTATCTCTATCTCTCTATCAAATTTTTTGTATGTATTTATATGTGTAGGTATCATCTTCTTTATAGAATATAAGCTCTCTGAGGAAAGGACTCTTTCATTTTTGCTTTTGGCACCCCAGTACCTGGCATATAACATGCATTCAGTAAACACTTGTTCATGTAGTTGAGAGAGCTTTTTGGCTTGTCCAACTTTATATACATTACCTTTCTTATTAATAATAATTATAATAAAATTTATAAAATTTTTTAAAGTTTGCAGAGCACTACGAATATATTATCTAATTTGAATTTGACAACAACTCTGTGAGGCCGGCACTTGAGGAATTATTATCCCCATTTTACAAATACCAAACTGAGGCTCAAAAACATTAAGTGACTTGCTTACCCATAGTGGTCTCACATCTAGGATCAGAGGTGGAATGATCACTCAAGTCAAAGTCTCATTACTCTAATGACCAAACCAAGCTACCTCTACTCAGAATTTTGATCCTTAAAAGTTTTCACCTTCATCCTTTTTCTGTTATACCTGACACATTAGTTTATCCCTTCCTCCAAACAAATAATTGCAGCATGGTAACATAACCATAAAGTAACACATTTTTTTGAATTACTTGTGAAATCCAGTCTCATTTCTATGTAGTCAAACCAGCAAGCATTTATTTAGCACCTTCAATGTCACAGGAATCGCTCTAAGTACAGGGGATAGAAAGAAAAGCAAAAAAGTTCCTGTTATCAAAACCAGAATCTAATTATGCAAACAGTAATGAATAAACAAGATATATATATATATA
>NW_025388009.1:0-3809 GCF_016433145.1 Gracilinanus agilis | reverse complement strand
CTCCTCTCCTCTCCTCTCCTCTCCTAATGGCCTGGGGGGTTTCCCTCCCTCCGGGCTTTCAGGGGCTTCGGGGTTCATTCTTTCTGCCTCTCCCCTAGTCCCAAGGCCCCCCTTTTCTCCTCCTCCCCCCCTTACCGAGGGGCTGCTGCTGCTGTGTGGAATTCCAAACGCGGAGGCTTTCTGTTTGAACTCTCCCTAGCTGCTGTTCTTGTTTTAAGGCAGTGAAGTGGAACCCGCAGCCCTCCTGTGGGCTCGGGCCTGCAGAGAGAGGGCAGAACCTCCTCCCTCCTCCTCCTCCCTGGTCGGGGCAGTGCCTGTGGGCTGGAGGGAGGGCAGCTGTCCGGGGTCCTGAAGGAGCGAGCCACGGGCCCGGTTCTCTCCTCGGTTTGTCCATTCCCTACCCTGGCCTGGGACCAGCGCTGGAGTCAGGGACAGCCGCAGCTCAGCGTCACCTGCGCCAGGCTTTTCCTCGGCCGCCCACCTAAGGGAGAGGAAGCTTCGGGTGGACAGCCG
This sequence comes from Gracilinanus agilis, assembly GCF_016433145.1. Taxonomy (NCBI): domain Eukaryota; kingdom Metazoa; phylum Chordata; class Mammalia; order Didelphimorphia; family Didelphidae; genus Gracilinanus; species Gracilinanus agilis. The sequence continues at coordinate 3,296 of NW_025388009.1, read as the reverse complement.
GGGAATACCCACGGCAGGGCTGCCCCGTCATCCCTGAGGAAGTAGCCACTCACCGGCCTAGAGTCCAGCCGTCAGAGCTAAAATCTGAGCGTCTTTGGCCTCCTTTTTAGCCTCAGCGCTTAGCCCGATGCCCGGCACGCGGGCCGATGCTTAATCAGTGCTTCCGAACCGATCGGCGTCTGAGAAGCTGCCCCTTCTGGACACTCCCCCACCCAGCTCCAAAGCAAGTAACTATTGACATGTCCTGCTTTTAAAAGGCCCCCCCCCCGGGCACCCCAAGCATGGAAGCCTCTGCTAGGCAGCCTGGGAGTTTTTAATGTTAAGAAACAATAGAACCCCAACCTCTTCAGAGCAGGAGCATGAGGCCCAGAGCCGTTGGCTGATGAGTGGGTGCAGGCCCTCTGCCCCAAGCAAATAAAGAACCCCGCGAGAAGGTGGGGTTCTGAAAGGCGCCCTCCAGGCAGCCCCATCTTCCCAGCAGCCTCAGCCTGCCGGGGCACAGATGTGAGGAAGTTGTCCAGAAGAAGTTGGGCCGTCCCAAGGAATGGCGAGCCTGGCTATCCTCTAGCCGGCTACTTGCTGAGGGCGCATAAAGGACATTCTGGCTTAGGGGCAGGCTGCTCTAGATGTCTCTGACTCATCCGAGTGACCTGGAAGCCAGTCAGGTGACAGTTGCTCACCCCTGGTGCCAACTTGGAGTTGAAGGAGGAGGCTTTGGGTTGCCACATGCTTCTGGAGCTCATAGAGGCCAGAAAACTCCCCGTCACTGGGTCCTTAATCTTGTGGAAATGGTTTTATTTATAGGAAATTTTTATTTATAGAATTTTATTTATTCCTATTTTATTTATAGAATATTGCTGAGATGGCTTTACTTATAGAAAACGTGAGCTTTAGAGGCAGGAAACGCATTACGATGGATTCATTTGTTTTCTCCTTGCCTTCAGCTTGGAGAAGCAACTGGGATAGAACCGAAACAACACTGGGCCTGGAGTCAAAGGATCTGTGTTCAAATTCTGGCTGGCTATGGAGCTTTGTGCTAATCTCTTCTCTTTGCTGGGCCTCCATTTCTCCTCTATGAAAGGTGAGGGGGTTGGACCAGGGGACCCCTGAGTTTCCTTCCAGCTCTCAAATTCTCCATTGATAGAGGACTTCTCTTCTATCATTGTTCCTAGGTGCCTCCCTCAAACCTTTGGAAAAGTCTGGGCTTTAGAATTTCTGAATCACTTTATTCCTTGCCCTTCATGAGCCCCTCGAAGCTGAAATTTTTAATAAAACTTCTCTCAATGTGCAGTGGGCAAGTCAACAAACATTGGTTAAGCTTCTACTGTGTGCTTAGCACTCACACAAAAAAGAGGCAAAGCCATACCTTTCATTATTGTGACTTCCATTTCAGTCTTGTGTATAAAGGGGAACTGGCTCTGTTAGGTGGCCTCATTTAGGCTTGTTCTCCCACAGCTCTACACCCTGCCTTCCTGCTGAGAACCCCCTAAGCCACCCCACTTTGATGTCTCTCTCTCCCTTTTCTCATTTATTCTGGTTCTTCCTGGTTCAGATGTTTCCAAATGCTGTCCTCAAAACATGGGAACCTGCTGGAGTTGTGAACTGATCCAAACACTCTGGAGGGCAAATTGGAACTATGCTCAGAGGGCTCTGAAACTGGGTATACTCTTTGCTCCTGTTCTACCACTCCTGGATCTGTGCCCCAAAGAAATAATTAAAAAGTGGAAAGGACCTACTTGTACAAACATATTTATAGCGACTCTTTTTTGTGGTGGCAAAGAATTGGAAATTGAGGGGACGTCCATCCCTTGGGGGGATGGCCGGACAAACTGGTGGTACATGTTGGTGATGGAATCCTATTGTGCTATTAGAAATGATAAGCAAGATGATTTTTTTAAAAAGCTGGAAAGAGTCACCTGAACTGATGCAGAGTGAAATAGGCAGAACCAGGAGAATATTGTACACAGTAACAGTAAAACAGCAACGTGACCCACCAAACTGGGCTACTCTTAGCAATACAATGATCCAGGGCAAGTGTGAAGGACTTAGGTCAAAGAATTCCAGAGAAAGAACCGTGAGAGTCAAATAGATGAGGATCAAAGCATATTATCTTTCATATCAGTATATTTACAGTCTTATTTAGGGGTTTGATTTTGTATGAGTGTGCCCTTACAACAATGACCAATAATGGAAGTGTGTTTTGAATGACAATAAAAATAAAATTTAAAAAAGCATGTGGGGACCTGTGACATGCCAGCATCCAGGATCTGAAGAATAATGAGCACACGTGGTACCACTGGAAACTACCAAAAACATACCCAGGATCGATAGCATTGGAGGGACCCTTTAATTTGGGAAGGTGGGACAAGAACTCTGGGAGAGACTTTGGATCTGAGGAGAGAGACCCTGGGAGTGCCAGGTGAGCCCCAGAGACTCTGGCTCCATTATGAGCTGCCCAGGGGGAGAGAGCAGACCAAGCCTGCTGGGCTTCTCTCAGGGCCCCTGGAGAGGAGAGCCTGCCATCAGGAAACTTTTATCTCAATATTCTGGTTCACTACATACTAAGCTCAGGAATTCAAGCTCTGTTGGTGTCTTCAGCTGGGATTCAAATCCGGGTCTTTGATGCCCTGGTTAAGATAAGACCTGACCACCCCACCCTCGTTCCTGCTCCAGCAATGGTGGCCAAACACACTTCTCTGGGTTTTGGTCTCTGGAATTGTTTTCTTTTTCTTTTTCAGAGGCTACATATGGAATCCCCAATGTGTTCTTTGTGAATTTTTGTTCTGTGAAAAATGAGAGGGGAAGAAGGAGGTCCCCATCTGCTAAATATCCTGTTAGCATGTAAGCTATATGTGTTAGTTCATGACAAAGTGACAAACTGAGGGCCACATGAGGTCTGTGGGGGGAGGTTCTCAGTGACCAAGAGTAATACATCTTGCACAAAATACTCATTACTTGAAAAATAAAAATAATAAATTATTTTAAAAAGGTTATGTACATATAATAAAGTCTTCATTAGTGCATCTGGGCTGAAAAGGAAGGCCAGTGTTCAGAGTTTCTTTGTCAGATATCAGAGATACAGACTCACCATTAAGAAGCAGTATTAATGAATTTCTACTCTACAGCATGGGGTAAAAATGATGAGGTTTATCAAAAGCTTGAATGTATGTGGTGTGTGTGTGTGTGTGTGTGTGTGTGTGTGTGTGTGTGTGCAGAAAGACGGGGGAGAGAGAGAGAAACACAGAGAGAGAGAGAGAGAGAGAGAGAGAGAGAGAGAGAGAGAGAAAGAGAAAGAG
>NW_025388008.1:0-1296 GCF_016433145.1 Gracilinanus agilis | reverse complement strand
AGCAGAACTAAATATATATATATATATATTAGGAACTAAATTTAAAAAAAACTTCTTATTTTATCTCTTAGAAACAACTCTGAGACAGAAAGGCAAGAGGTAGACAAATAGGGGTTAAGTGACTTGCCTGGGAAACTAGGACATGTCTGAGTCCAGGTTTGAACCCTGGCCCTCTTGACTCTAGACCTGTACACTGAACCACTTTGCTGCCCCTGCAACTAATTTGTTTTAAGAAAACTACACAATATGAAATCCATTATAAATGTCTTTGCAACCGTAAAAGTTTTTTGGAGGCTTTTTTTTTTTTTTTTTACTACATCTCTGATTTCACTGATAGAGGGAATTACAAGGGAGGAAAGAAACTCCCTCTACCAGTGTCGATCTGAAACTTATTTTTCCTGCTTACCTTTGAGTCAAGGACCATGTTAAATGGCCCAGGTTAATTTTGCTGTTGTTGTTGAGTCATTTCAGTCATATCCTACTCTTTATGACCTCATTTGAGTATTTTTCTCAAAGATAATGGAGTGGTTTGTCATTTCCTTAAACAGTTAATTTTATAGATGAGGAAATTGAGGCAAACTGGATTAAGTGACTTGCCCAGGGTCACACATCTATTACGTGTCTAAAGCTAGATTTCTTGGCTCTAAGTCCAGTATTCTATACACTGCACCACCTACATTTTAGTAGATTGCCTTTTATTCCTTGTTTGTTTATTTGTTTTAATTTTTGATGTCTTTTGTGTCTTATACTAAAGTCATTTTTCATTGTACCCTCCATCCCCCAAATTCTCCTTACAAGGAACAAAGAAAGTTAAAAAAAACTCTGCTGAGATGATTTCTGACATCACACCTTAGCATGATTCTACATCCATCCATTCATCCCTACTCACCTCTTTGAGGGAAAAGAAACATGTTTCTTATCTGGGATTAAATTGATCACTGGATTCCATTTGAATTGAGTTGCCTAAAAACTTGAGTTTTTGCTCCCATCATTGTAGTGATATACCCATTACCCTGCTGTTCTGGTTCCTCCTTCATTGCTCTCACCCATACATAACTTCCTATGTTCTGCTGAATCCTCTTCTTTGTTAGCTAGAGGGCAATAATATTCATAAACCACATTTTGTTCAAACATTTTCTGGTTGATGAGCATCTACTTTGTTTTCATTGTTACTATCACAAAAGTTGCTGCTACATGTATTTTAGAATATATGGGATCTTCCTTCTTTCTTTTTCCTTCCTTTTCCTTCCTTCCTTCCTTCCTTTGTTCTTTCCTTCCTTCCTTCCTTCTTTCCTT
>NW_025388007.1:370-5617 GCF_016433145.1 Gracilinanus agilis | reverse complement strand
AAATATATATTATAATAATATAATTAAAAATAAAGAATACCAGAATTATTTTGTACATTGCTGATGTTTCGCGTGTCTTTATACCCAATGACAAATTTAAATTTCCCTCTCCGGGACTCCCGCCACGCGCCTCTGGCCAATCCTTTCCTCTTGCCGAGCTATCTGGCCACCAGGCGCAGACCACGGAACCAAAAGGAGTCAGGTGTCCATCGGCTTCCAAATAAAACTGTTGATGGAAATGGTTTGCTTCCCACCACCACAACCCCCAATCCCGATCTATAAATCTCAGGCCACAAAGGCCTTTAGTCCAGACACTCTTTAATTTCTTTCTACAGTTCTCCAACTGCTGTACGAGCCGGCTGGTTTTAATGAAACCAAAGAGCTCGGTCACATATGTTGGCCATATAATATAACTGGCTTTGTGGCAGCCTTCAGCCTTATTGTGAATGCTCTGGGAGCTCGATTCGTTCAGGATTGCTCTGGGACATGAAGTTTACCCAATTCAGGAATAGGTTGGGGGCTGGTGGAAGGAGGAGAGAAAGGGAGACAAGGCTCGAAAGGAAGGCAGAAAGACAGACAAGGAGCCGCAGTCCTAGCAGGGAACGAGGGAGGAGACTGGCTCCAATTTATGACCAAGGCCAGAGTCACAAAGGCAAGCATAAACCAGTGATTGGAAACCTATGGGATGAAGAGAGAGGAAGCAGCCCCATTCTTCACACAGCTCTCCAGGGAGGAGGCTAATTTATATGCTTGTAGGTTGGGGAATCGCCAGTCCCCTGAAAGGAACGTTCCACGTGGGCCTCTGAGAGGCGCCCAGATGTGCAGCTTGTTCCAAGAAAGCACGGATGGGAGAAAAATTCATTCTCTCAAAAGCGAACCCACAAACACACACAGAGAGAAAGCAAAAGATGGCTGTAACTCTCCAGCAAATGGAATAAAGGGCCTCGGAAAACTAGCAGGTGTAAGTCAATAGCAAAGCTGCCTTCCTCACTTCGGAGAAAGAACAGTGACAAAGAGAGATTTCATAGTCCAGAAGGTTTGGGTTTGAGCTTGGGGGAGTCTGTAACGGGAACCTGAGGTTTTAACCAAGGAAAGAGGAAAAACGGAACAAAGATGAAGCTCAACTCTCTAAAAATTTCCTTAATAAGGACGAAGTAAGGGGAAGCTAGCGGTGGTTCAGTGGATAGAAAGCCAGGCCTGGAGGCAGGAAGACCTGGGTTCAAATCTGGCCCCAGATGTTTCCTAGCTGTGTGATCCTGGCCAAGTCATTTAACCTCAATTGCCCTAGTCCTTACTTGCATCAATTCTAAAACAGAAGGTTAGGGAAAGGAAGGAAGTCAGAGAGGAGGGAAAGAGGGAGGGAGGGAGACTAGAAACAACCAGCAATAGGAAAATGTTTAAATAAGGTGTGATAAATTCATATTAGAGAATATAGCCATTATGAGGAATACAAAAAAAATGGGAAAAGAAAGACTTTTATGGAATAAAAAACCAAAATGGAGCCCAAAGGAAGGGAGAACACTTGACTGCAAGAGAAAGAGGGAATGGACAAAAAAATCCTGGCTCATCGCTAGTGCCTCTGGGATACTTTGTGTTTAAGTTGATTAACTGAAATGCTAACTGTTACTAAACAAATTTAGTTGGTCACATTGTTGTTATTTTAATAACATTTAGTTTAAGCATGGGACCTTGTAGAGCATCTCATCCTTCCTTAGTTATTGGTTTTGGTAGAACTTGTAATACCCCAGCAAAGTTCCTCAAATAAAGGGCTCATCAGTTAGTGAGAACAAAGCCCGGGCACCGCAGCCCTCATTTTAATTGTCAAGAGAAATGGTCAGCTAAAACCAATTTCAGAGCATGACTGCAGAAAACGAGAGGTGAGGGCTGGAGGACTGACGTACTTATTTTAGAAGTGAACCCAACACCGCAGAATCCTAGAATCCTTCTCTTCCTTCAAGACACAGCTCAGGCACCATCTTACACACTGATCCCAACCCCCACCTCCATCCCAACTAGCCATGCCTCTGCCCTTTCTAACTCCTCAACTGTAAAAAAGGGATGATCCTAATTCTTCTCTAGCAAGCTTGTTACGAGGTTCAAATAGTTGGAAAGTGCTTTTTAAGCAGGCACCTAATACACATTTCCTTCCTCCCTTCCTTTTCCTTTCTTTCTTTCCTTCCTTTATCTTTCTTTCCTTCCCAACTACTTTTCATTTATTTTATTCTCTTTCTATTTATTCTGTATGTATATTATATACATCCTCATTGGCTTTCTCATTAGAATGTAAGCTCTTTGGGAGTGTGGATTTTTTATTCTTTGTATTTGTATCCACCGTGCCCGACACATACATAGAAGGTACCCAATAAATGTCTGATTCTGATCAATTCAATGACCAATCGCACAATTTTGAAAGACTCGTGATAAAACATGCTGCCCACCTCTTAAGACAGAAGGGATAGACTTGGGGCAGAATGATTATACACACACAGGCAATTTTTAAAAAAATATTGCTGGTGCAGGTTTTTCTTTTCTTTTCTTTTTTGCTTATCTATTCATGTTTGCAATAGGGTTTTTTAATTGTGGTAGTTGTTTGCTTTCTCAATAGAGAGGTAAAACAAAAGAAGGTGAGCAGGAGAGAAGGGGGATTTTTGAAAAAAAAAGAAAATTTAATTTTAAAAAAAGTAAATGTCTAGTTGATCTCAAGAAATGTTATAAAGTAACATGGCACTCAATGGCACACAGAACAATGAAAAAAGGATAGATGATCTTGCCTAGAAATCATGTGACCTAGGGGGCAGCTGGGTAGCTCAGTGGATTAAGAGCCAGGCCTGGAGATGGGAGGTCCTGGGTTAAAATCTGGCCTCAGACACTTCCCAGCTGTGTGACCCTGGGCAAGTCACTTGACCCCCATTTGCCTAGCCCTTACTGCTCTTCTGCCTTGGAACCAATACCCAGTATTTTCTAAGACAGAAGGTAAGGGTTTAAAAAAAATTATGACCTCATTTCCTTCCATTTTTTTTCCTCAGTGATGATAATGATGATGATATATGGCCTAAGACACTCTTTTAAAATTGCCTCAGTTTCCCCAACTATAAAGTGAGGACTTAGCACTTCAGAGTCTTATGGTGAAGATCAAAGGAGCTAATATTTATTTATAAGGTACTTGGTACAGTATCTGACAAAAAGTAGGCTTTATGTAAATGTTAGTCATGATTATTATTGTTATTAACTACCTTCTAAGTACCACTTTGTGAATGCGTTTCTCCCATCATAAAAGAGAACCATAATTAGTGCAAGGGAAAGAATGCTGAACTTGCCTGATGAACTTGAAGTCATAGGACCCGAGTTCAAATCCCAGCTCTGCCACTTACTATCTTATTTTTCAATAATAATAATAACTCTAAAACAGAAGAGCAGTAAGAACTAGGCAATGAGGGTTAAGTGACTTATCCAGGGTCACACAGTTATAGGAAGTCCATGAGGACAGATCTGAACCCAGGTCCTCCTGACTCCATCCACTAAGCCAGCCAGTTGCACTCCATTTAATTATTTTTTTGTGAAATTGAGCCTTAGCCTTCCTCAGTCTGTTTCTCCTCTTGTAAAATGAAAGAGTTGGATCAGACAATTCCCAAGGTCTTTTCCAATTCTAGAGTAAGGACCTGATAATTTCCACCCATGTAGATGTGAGTAGGGAAAAATTTAAATTCCAAAGCAATGATTTTTGGGGGCCAGAATAACCTTGTTAAAAAAACCCCAACATTTATTAGAATTGTTGGGTGGGATTTTTCCGGGTTAAGATGGCGGCAGAGTAAGAAGCAGCTCTTAACCTCTCCTGACCGAAACATACAAAACTCCTCAAGGGGACATAAAAACAAGTCCAGACGAACGGAGGAACCCCACAACAGGGCACAGCGTGGAAGGTACGTGGAATTGAGACATTTCCAAGCTAAAAAGGGCTCTCACTCACTCAATCGCGAGCTGAGCAACCGCCCCACCCCCACACTCACCTATAGCTCCGAACCCAGCTAAAAAGAAATAGAGCAAGTTTGGGGCACCCATCGAGTCATCAGCAGCTCCGGGACCTGTTCCTGACAGCAGCAAGACTTAGGACCCCATTAAGTCAAAAAAAGCACGCGAAATCTGAGCGCGCGCGCCGGAGCAGGACGCTGGGCGCAGAGAGCAGGCTGAGTAGAGGCGTGGGTGGAGGCAGAACTAAGCCTAAGTGGGGAACCAGCGCAGACTGGTATAAGACTGTGGAAACAGCGCCCTGAGACTTGTAAAGAAACCTCCAGCAGAGGATCAAGCAAGAAGGCCCACCAGGGGGCTTGACCTTGGAAAAAACCAGAATTCAGACCTCAGGAGCCAATAGATTGGGAACAGACACTGAGCCCGAGGATAAAGCTGAGAAGCTGCTGGGCTAATGATGGCTACTCAGCATCAGGAGGTTCAGAAGAGAAAGAATAATAACAAAAAGAAGAAGTCTTTAACACTCGACAGCTTTTACACAGAGAAAATCCAGACAACCGAGCAAACAGAGGAGGAGAACAAACAAGCATCCGGACCCTCCTCAAATAAGGAAAACTCCTCACAAGCTATGGAAGAGTTCAAAACTGAGATTCTGAGGAAAATGGAAGAGATCTGGCAAGAAAATAACAGTTTAAAAGGTAGAATCTTGCAATTGGAAAGTGAGGCTCAGAAATCAAATGAACTGATAAGCAAATTGAACACCAGAAATGACAAGATTGAAAAGGAATACCAAAAGATTATAGCCGAAAACCAAAAGATTATAGCCGATAACCAGTCCCTAAAGGCTAGAGTCGAGCAATTAGAAACCAATGATCTCTCAAGACAACAAGAACAAATAAAACAAAGTCAAAAGACTGAAAAAATAGAAGGAAATATGAAATATCTCAATGAGAGAGTGACAGACCAAGAAAACCGGTCTAGAAGAGACAATTTGAGAATAATTGGTCTTCCAGAAAACCCAGAAATTAATAGAAACCTGGACTCCGTACTAAAAGAAATTATTCAGCAAAATTGCCCTGAAGTCCTACAACAAGAGGGCAATATAGACATCGAAAGGATCCATAGAACACCCACCATATTCGACCCAGAGAAGAAATCGGTTAGAAATATTATTGCCAAATTCAAAAGCTTTCAAGCAAAAGAAAAAATCTTACAAGAAGCCAGAAAGAGACAATTCAAATATCAAGGAACACCAATCAGGATCACACAGGATCTGGCAGC
>NW_025388007.1:0-282 GCF_016433145.1 Gracilinanus agilis | reverse complement strand
ACGCTAAAAGATCTCAAGGCTTGGAATACGATATTCAGAAAGGCAAGAGAGCTGGGCCTGCAACCACGGATCAACTACCCATCAAAATTGACTATATATTTCCAGGGGAAAGTATGGGCATTCAACAAAATTGAAGAATTCCAGGTATTTGCACAGAAAAGACCAGGGCTGAATGGAAAGTTTGATATCGAACCACAAAAATTGAGAGAAACCTGAAAAGGTAAATAAGTTACAGAGGGAAAAGAAAGAAAACTTGTAATTTTTAAATTTGCCTTTTTAAGG
>NW_025388006.1:0-1182 GCF_016433145.1 Gracilinanus agilis | reverse complement strand
TAGATCTTCAAGGGAGAAAATAGCTAGTCTTATGATGAGAGTCTCAACAGAGTTTGGATATCCTTGGATCATTCGTAGGATTATGAATGTATAATTAGAATCCACAACTGAATAAACAAAATGATTTTTAATAATTTGATTGGCAGGTGATACTTATTTTGGAAGCCAATTGGCAAATTGATTCTCATTTTTATTGCTGAAAAATCCCAATTTATCCACTCTAATCACTTCTTTGAAAAAAAAATAGATCCCAAAATGGTTTTTGTTTGTACAAGTGAGAATAAAGAAATGCAATATTCTTCCTTTCCTCTTCCAGACCTTCTACAAACAGGCTTCATTGGTGTTTAGATGGATAGTTGTCCTCATAATAACCCCAGCAGGTAATAATTAGTGGAACTTTTGACACCTGCTCACTTCAGCCTGTTTCCATATTGTCACAAACTAATCAAAAGGAGGGAATTGGCTAAATGAACAGGAATGATTGTTGTGTCCAGTGGTGAATCTGCTCAAAAATAATACACTGGATGTTTCATTTTGAAGCCATCAACATTGGAAGAGTCATTTATAATGGAGTTCACCAGTTCAGATGGATTGAATGGTTCTGAGAATAGTAATTTTCCATCATTTTCTGTGAAAGGCAAGCTGTGTATTTGCTCAAGGACAGATAATTTAGAAATTATAGTATAATAAGCAGAGATGGAAGAACTAGTTTCCCTACTAAAAANAAATTCACAGGAAATACTGAATTATCTTTATCATCTAGTTTAGAAGAATGTATGAGAAAGAAGTTAGTGTGAACCTGAGACAGAATTCAGCAATATTGTGATACCACAGAACTCTCTGATACTACGTAGTATTCAAATTGTCCTTCTGGCAAATGAGATTCAAAGAGAGACTGGATCTATAATTTAATGAGCCTAGGGAAGTCCTGGGTGAGGAAACACCCTCTATCAATGCAGGTCACCAACTTCTCTATAAAGTATATATAGTCTTTAAAAAATGCCTGGGGCATCAAGATGTCAGCTAACTTGCTTCCCATCACTTAGCCAGTATGTCTCAGAAGTGGGACCTAGATCTTCAAGGGAGAAAATAGCTAGTCTTATGATGAGAGTCTCAACAGAGTTTGGATATCCTTGGATCATTCGTAGGATTATGAATGTATAATTAGAATCCACAACTGAA
>NW_025388005.1:0-2367 GCF_016433145.1 Gracilinanus agilis | reverse complement strand
ATACATATACATATATATATATACATATATATATTAGCCTAAGTCACTACTGATTAGAGAAATGCAGACCAAAACAATTCTGGATCATCAATGACAGATGATGGAGAGGATATAGAAAAATAAGGACACTAATACTCTGTTGGTGGAATGAGAACTTATCCAAACCTTCTAGAGAGCAATTTTATATTACACACACAGTTATGTAACTGTGTATATACCCTTAGACCCAGTGTTACTATAGCTGAGTCTATTTCCTAAGGAGATGAGAGAAAAAGTAAAAATATTATTGTAGATCTCTTTTGTTGGTGTCAAAGATACAGAAATTGAGGGAATGCCCATCAAATTGGGGAATGGCTAAACAAATTTTGGTATATGACTGCCATGAGAAAGAATGAGTAGATTGATTTAAAAATAAAACCAGCTTTGAAAGAACTACACAGGATAATGAACAGTGATATGAGTAGAAGCAAGAGAGCAAGTGTACAGCTAGAGATTTAATGCTTGAAAAATAAATTGTGAGAATGAACTGAAAAATGGAAACATAAAAGACTATATATATGTATATAAAATATATATGTATAAATATATGCCTTCCAGATGATACTGAGGGAAAGGAGGGCTTGAGATACTTGTAAATAAACTCAATTAACAAAAGAAGTGAAAAAAATGGTGTGTTTGCTGATATTTAGAGGAAATAGGTGGGGTTTTCCCTTGGGTCCACAAAAAAATTTCTTGGATCTTAAAGGAGCTGTGAGATCCCAGGTCATATCCATATAATAACCATTAACAGTTTATAAAAATTAAAATTTACTTAAATTAATTTAATTTAATAAAAAGTATGAAAGTTAACTTCCAAATTTCTCTGCTAGCTCATAGATGATTTTTTTTAAAGCAGTACATACTAGTGGAAAAACTAGTCCATATTGAATCCAGAGACTTTACTTCCAATTCTACCTCTGTCCCTAAATCAGTCTTGGACACTTAAAAACCTCTGGTTTATTCATCTATAACAGTAGAAGCATAATGCCTGTAGGACAGGTATAATTATTCATCCACGAGGGAATCCAAGGCCATATGTTGTCTCTGTATATACTTATCTACGTTCCTGTTATATCTCCTTAAACTTAATTTCCTTAAGACCAAGGACTACCACACTTTACTGAGACAATGATTGACATGTGGTTGACCTTTAAAAGGTACTTGTTGATTCATTGATCGATTATAAAATATGAAAGTACTAGAAAAAGGAGAAATGTATCTATGTAAGCTATTATGTATATATATATATANTAAAATATGAAAGTACTAGAAAAAGGAGAAATGTATCTATGTAAGCTATTATGTATATACATATATACAGGAGAAATGTAGATATGTAAGCTGTTACATCATTTTTTTCTCTTTTCAATAACAGATGATTCTGGTCTATAATTAATAGCATCCTAAGTGTATTACATAAACTTTTTATTATAAAAATCACCTACCAAGCAGGATCTGTATATGCTGATGATAGGATCTGATATTTGTAGCCTAAAGAATCATGGCTCAGCTTATCCAATCAGAGTCATCTATAGTCATATGAAAAAAAATGCTCAAAATCATTCTTCATTAGAGAAATGTAAATTAGAACAACTTTGCTGAACCACTTCACAATCATCATGATGATTGGCTAATATGAAAGAAAAGAAAAATAATAAATATTGGATGGGTTGCAGGAAAATTAGAATGCTAATATACTGTTGGTGGAGTTGTAATCTAATCCAACTGTTTAGAAAGCAATTTGGAAATATACTCAAAGGATTCTAAAACTTCATACCCTTTGATCCATCAATACTTTTACAAGGTCTGTATCTTAAAGAGATAAAAAGGGGGAAAGATCTGTCTTTACAAAATTATTTATTGCAGCTCTTTTTTGGTAGCAAAGAATTGGAATTTGGAATATCCATCAATTGGGGAATAGTTGAACAAGTTTATAGTATATGATAGTGACAGAATACTTTTGCTCTATAAGAAATGACAATTACGTTGATTTCAGAAAAATCTGGACTTACATGAACTGATGCAAAGGTAAGTGAGAAGAACCAGAAAAATATCATATATAGTGTCACCAATATTTCTTTAAAAAATACAATCTAGTTATTCTCAGCAGTGTAGTGATCCAAGATAATCCCAGGTACTTATGATGAAAAATACCATCTGCCCTCTAAGAAAGAACTGGTGGATTCTGAATGCAGAATGAAATATACTACATTTCATTTTCTTTTTTCTTCCCTTCCTCCTCTTTCTCCCCTCCTCCTCATCCTTGTTCTCGTCCTCCTCCTCCTTCCTCCTCCTTCCTCCTTCCTCCTCGTCCTCCTCGTCCTCCTC
>NW_025388004.1:0-1305 GCF_016433145.1 Gracilinanus agilis | reverse complement strand
TATTGGTATAATATATAGCAATATATCACATATTATTATTATACCCCCCAGATTTGTTACGAGGAGCCAATAAGATAATCATTTCTGAAATGATTATCTTATTGGCTCCTCGTAACAAATCTGGGGGAGTGGCTGCTTTTATGAACTTCATTTTATAGTTGAGGAAACAGCCTCAGAGAGGTTGAACAATTTGCTTAGGGTCACAGAGCTAGTAAGTGTCTTAAGGCCAGATTTGAACTCAAGTCTTCTAGACTCTAGGACCAGTGCTGTGTCCAGCGTCCGAGCTAAACTATTATTTCCTGGGATGAACTTGTGGGTAGAATCACTTGCTGATCATTTATGTATCAAGAGCCTACATCCCAGGCACGCAGTGGAGAATGGAGATGGTTATGTCTAGCTTTGAGGAATTGCTGCTCCTTATTTCCAAATCTTACCTCTGACACTTACTTTCTGGGTGACCCTGGCCGAGTCTCTTGACTTTACCGAGGCTCAGTTTTCCCTTGTCTAAAAGGGGGCTAATAATGGCTAATAATAATAATATCTCCTGGAATTGCAAGGGTCAAATGAAATAATATAATCCAAAGTGCTTTGCAAGCTTTATACCTGCTATTTGGCACCCCCATGTCTCTGGAGGGACCCCTGCTGTAGCGTGCCTGAGGAAATGGTCATGTATGGTCTGTCTGATGGTTGGCCTGCCTTTCTGCCTTTCTGTCAACAGCACAAAAGTGTGTGAAGTGTGTGTGTGTGTGTGTGTGAGCTTGGAATGGTATGAACAAAGAAGCAGAGATTGCTGGGATGTTTTGTGAGTTAGGGGACATTAGGGTGAATGGACCAATTGAAACTAAGAGTTTTTGCTGATATTTTGTGGTAAATAAGATTGGGCGAATAACTGTTACTAGACTGTATGGGGCACTGGAATATAGTTTTTAATATGCTTGGCAGTAGGGAGAGCATTGTAGAATTTGGGCATGGAATGTGCCGTGCTGAAAGTGGTATGGAAAGAGACTTGGAAAAAATCATCTACTCTTGTGGCTTCCATCCTCTCCTCTCACTCATTCCTTGACCCTTTGTATCTGGCTTACAAAATCATTGCTCATCTGAAATGACTCTCTTAAATTACCCATGATCGCTTAACTGCAAAATCTGACGGATTTCCTCAGGATCCCCTCATCCTTCTTGACTTCTCTGCATGGTTTGACACTGTCAGTCGCTATTCCTTCCTGGATACTCTTTTCTCCTTGGAATTTCGTAACCCTGCTCTCTCCTGGTTGCCTTCCCTACTGTTTGACTGTACCTTTCTCCCCT
>NW_025388003.1:0-5295 GCF_016433145.1 Gracilinanus agilis | reverse complement strand
CACTTCCAGAAGAAGACTCACTTGACCTCCACATGGGTTGCCAGCATCTAGCCATGGACTAAAGCCTAAGTCTCGTTGGCCAGCCCCCATTACACAAATATGTTACCATTTCCATTAAGACAAAGTTCTTCTATTTCTATTTGATACCTAAAAGATATGAAAATGTCCATTTAGAATCCACCAGATTTCATACCTTTCCTTTTCTTGTCCTTTCTACCACTAAACGACTTAATGAAATAATATCACAAAGGGAGAGCATTGTTACATATGTAAAGTTCTGAACAAACTATAAAATGGGATTATTTGTAATAGTAGTAATAATAGTTCTTGTTCTTATCTTTTTTTTAATGAAGTTCAGATAGAAATGGCCCTACTACAAGTCACTATATTGCCATTATTCCATTCTATTTAGGGCCATATGAACTATTGCTCAAGTGGATAAAAATAACTGGTTTTTCTACCTGAATATAATGATTAGGGTATAAGCTCATCCTCTTTAGGCTACCTAAAAGAATCCTTGTCACAAACTCAGTAGATAGCAGAGATGACACGTACTCATCTTATACATCAAAATCCTAAAGAATTTTATTTCTTCTAAAACTCTGTTTTGAGAAATTTCTATCTATTGTATCTTAGAGATTATGAATACTGGAGTTTCATTTCATGTACATTTGAGATTATGTGTCATGTGGCAATACCAAATAAAATATTACTTTTACATTTTTATGAATAATTGTTTAATATGGGCATCTGAGAGCAACATTTTAGTTTGTGCTAAGGATCTAGTTGCAATATAATTCATTAGTTGAATTCTTAAAGATATTTTCAGGGGTGTAATTATATTATAGACTACCATTTATAAACACCTAAAACCTATCTAAAGTTATCATATGTTATTTCACTTTGTGTACTCTAAGACCCAGACATATTTGCCTTGTTGCTATTCTTCACACACAACAAATCCTTTCTCCTCCATAAGCTTCTTCACTGTGGCTTGGAATTCAATCCATTCTCACTTCTGCCTCCTCCAATTCTTAGTTTCCTTTGAAACTCAGCTAACACACTAACACACACACACACACACACTCTCACACATACACACACACATTTTCTCCACCAATAGAATTTCAGCTCCTGGAATCCAGAGTGTATTTAATTACTGTCTCCATATCCCCAGGACCTAGCCTCTGGATTCACACAAAGTAGGTGTTTCATAAACATTTCTTGACCACTTCATTGCCATTTAGGAAGTCAGGACATCCATTCACTGTCATCTTCTGGCCAGAAAGAATACTGCAGTATCTGAAAAAGTAGGACAGAAAGCATTTCATGTAGAGCAGTCTTGTGTCCATCTCCTATCCAAATCCTCGTAATGCATTCTGACCCATTCCCAAGCAGATTTTTATTTGGTTCTATTATGTGCCCCTAATTCGCTGTTAGGAGGAGTAGAAGAGAACAGCCAAGTGTGGTCCCTATTCCCCCTGACTTAGCCAATCTGTGATCAACCTCAGGTGATCTGATCAGGGTCTCCAGAAATTCTGGCACTAGAAGCACACATTTTTAGTTCCTACAGTCCCCAGCTTTCTGCAGGCACCAGCTTACTTCCCTTGCCTTCCCTGCCTTGGAAAGGCAGCCAGAGTCTCCAGTCTCCTGTGAGTGACTATAGTCAGCAGGGTGCCATAGCTCTCAGCAATCACATTCACCTGGAGTGCATGGACTCCCAAAGTTCTCCCCTGGTCTGCTGTTTCTCATTTTATCTTTCTTTCCCTCATTATTCCTTTCTCTCTCCTTTCTGTCTCTATCACTTTCTCTATTTCTCTCTTAANTGGAGTGCATGGACTCCCAAAGTTCTCCCCTGGTCTGCTGTTTCTCATTTTATCTTTCTTTCCCTCATTATTCCTTTCTCTCTCCTTTCTGTCTCTATCACTTTCTCTATTTCTCTCTTAACCTCTCTCCCTCTTTCTCTCTTTCTCCTCCTTTCTCTGTCACTATCTCCCCATCTCTCAGTCTCTTTGTTTGTCTACCTCTGCCTTACTCTCTGTCCCTGTTGCTGTCTTTTTCTGTCTTTTTCAGTTCCTATGTCTTTCAATATTTGTCTCTCTGTTTCTTAATTTTTTCTTTTTATGTATCTCTATGTCTCTTTAATTCTTGATCTCCATGTCTCTAATCTCTGTCTCTCTCTGTCTCTCTCTCACACTTTGAGGTGGCCTCCTTGTAATTTTACTCTCTCTCCTTGGCTATCAGGATGGGTTCAACCCCCATTCCTGGGCCTCACATTCAGTAATTCGACACCAGACAGATAATCTTTCCTTTTATAGGCCAGATCCTAATGACTGGGTTATGGCCACTTCTCTCATCTTTGGCTTGGATGTTTTGGTGGGGGTACAAAGGTGACAAATGCAAGTAACAGGGAATGAAGAATATCAGATAGAGAAGAAGCAAGCTAGATTTCATCAAAGACTGCCTCATGTCTTTTCTCTTGTTCAGTTTCCTCTTTACTTAGGTAAAGGTTTCTCTGTTGGGCTAAAAAGAGATTATTGCTGAATTCTGTCTTTTACTGTATACATACAAACACTTAACACCCTGGGGGCATGAGACTTCTGATCTGGAAGGGGCCATCAGAGCTCTAATCCCCTCAGTTTATGGATGGAGAAACTGAGGTTTGGGAAGAGAAAGGGATCCATTGGTAGCTGAAGTTCCATGTGATTTGGGTCACACATATATGACAACTGATCTTTGGGGGGAAATTCTTATATCCTCAGCTTCTCTGGGTGTGTTTGGGTTTCTTTTGTGTCATCTAGCATTTTAAGTGAATATTGGGTAATTAGAATTTTGAACCATAGGACTCTCTCCCCTAGCATCCCACTTTCGTTCTCACTTTACCTCCTTATGTTTTGGAGATAAAACTTTTGTGTGACCCTGGCCCTCTTTCTCTTTTCCTCCAAACGTGGCAGGGAAAACTCGCTTCATGCAGGCTCTTACTTTTGTCCTTTTATTTCTTCTGCTTTGAGTGTCTTAAGATAAAAACAGGGAGTCATTAATCTGGGTTCAGAAGGGTGAGTAAGAGACAGGAATGGACAATAGGTGGGGACTTAACAAGCTGGTAAATTGGGTTTGGCAGTTTGGGAAATGACAGTTGACAGGAGCGACTATTGGGTCTTAACTTCCACACTGACCCACCTAGCCAGGGTTACTAGCAAGTAACAGGGTAGTACAAGGACAAAAGAATTATAAACACAGGATTTTAATAATTGAAGGTCAGGAATAATGGGGAACGGTCACACTGAATCTAATCACTAGGGATTACACAGCGGCTGGGAGAATGGGTTAAAGCCTACATTGCACTAATCAGACTATACAGACTAGAAACGAAAATGGGTCTCTCACAAATCATGCCTTCTTTAGCTCCTCTTGATGGCACAGGAAATGGGTCCACAGAAAGGTAAATCCAGGAGATGCTAATCAAGGAGCTTATCTTACACTGGGATGTCCACCACCCCAGCTAGATCTTCTTGCTCACTTGATCTTCCCTGGCAGATCTTCCTTCACAGTGGTGACTCCACTCTCCCTGGGCTCCTCACTGGGGGGTTAAGGCAACCACATCCTTTCCCTTTCCCAGTTTGACCAGAGTCCTCAAGGGCAAAACAGTTTTTCCCTTCATTGTATTTAGAATGTCCCTGACTGACAGCCAAGGCTTTTCCCCTTAGTCTGTCTGCTAAGTCTGCTTTCCTACTTTTAAAGCTTATACCTATTGCAAGTGGTCATTAATAAATCTTATAAAATATAATACTTGGAGTTATTGAATATTAATTTAAATTTTACAGTATCAAGGTTTTCCTGGATTTGAATGCTTGAAACTCTGTGTGAACTTGGATGAGTACCTGCCCCCCACCTCCACCCACACCACAGGGACTTTGGGCAGTCTTTTTTTTAAAGTGACAAAAACTGAGTTCCGGTAAGATGGAGGCTTAGAGGGAGGAAATCTTGAAACCTCTGCACCCTTACGCACCGAGATAGCAAACAATGTGCTTCTAGAAGAAAGAGGACTGAATCTAAGAACAGGACAGAACAGGGGGAACCCTACTGCAGCACAACTAAAGAGGTACGCCAAGAAAAAGGCTTCAATACTTGAACTGTTGGGACTGAGGGTGTAGAAGAGGAATCCCTGGATCCCAAGATGCCTCCCCTATGTGCTGTGCAGAGTCTCCAGCTGCCCGGGAATTCTCAGGGCTGGTGGGTGCACTGGTCGGAAGAGGCGGCCTTGCTGGCATTGGACTCAGGGAGTCAAACACAGACACTGGAGAGGTAACTGAAGGAGAAAACTAGAGAAAGACAGCAAAAAAGCCCAGAAGATGGTGGCTTAGAGAGAGCCAAACCCTAGAGCGCAGACAGCTTGGCTTCCTCATACCAAGATAGAGAACGCAGGGTTTCAAGAGGAAAGAAAATGAAATCAAACACAGTGGATAGCGCAGGGGGACCCCACTGCTGGAGAGCTCAGTTCAGCAAAAGAAAAAACGCTCCTTCTTGTCACCCCACCTTTTTTGGTGTTTTTTGTTTGTTTGTTTTTCCCTCCCCTCAAGGCTTTGAGGTTTTAGCCTCAGGGCAGACTAATCCAATCCATACAGATTTAATCCCAACAATTGGACAGACAAGAAGTCTTCCAAGGGCAGAGGAAGTAACTTACCCCTGTGGGGAAGATCTTTCATAAAAGATCATTAAATACATCTGCTCAAATTAGCAGAAAAAGGAAGGGAAAAACATGAGCAAGCAAAAGAAAAGGAGAAAAGAAGTGACAATTGACAGCTTCTTTCAAGGAAGTGAAAAAAGAGCAAATGAAACAGAAATAGAAAAAGAGGAAGTAGTTCCAGTGAACTGGACANGAAAAAGGAAATACATGAGCTAAAACAAGAAAATAAAGTATTAAAAGCCAGAATTGGCCAGCTTGAAAATGAAGCAAAGAAGGCAAAAGATGATCTACAAAGAAAATCAGACCAGAAAGAGAAGGATGACCAAAAAGCCAGGGATGAAATTCAGTCTTTAAAAAACAGAACTCAACAACTAGAAAAAAAAAGACTTCTCAAGGCAGCAAGAATATATTAAGCCAAATAAAAAAACATGAAAAATTTGAGGAGAATATGAAACACTTCACCAAAGATCTGGAGAACAGAACTAGACGAGATAACTTAAAAATTATTGGTTTACCAGAACATCATGATAAAAGAAAAAGTTTAGGTAGCATTTTACAAGAAATTATCAGAGAAAATTGCCCAGAAATTCTTGAACAAGAAGGAAAAG
>NW_025388002.1:0-1346 GCF_016433145.1 Gracilinanus agilis | reverse complement strand
GATTCGTCGGCGATGTCCAGGCATTGTGACACCCATGTTGAGAAGTTGTCCATCACTCAGGCCCCGGCAATCAGCTGCCCACACTAGCCCATATTGCTCAAAGTGCCCAGCATACTGTTCCAGATGCAATGCCCGCAGCCATTCAGCCACAGGCAACGTAGCCCCTACCTCCTCCGCCATGGCCTGGAGGGCAGCAGGGGCACTAGCAGATCAACTGGAACCTCAGCTCATCGCCATCTACACCTAGACCAGACACATCCATACAAAGAGAGAAGCCAGAAACAGGTTAGAGGGCAGAAGGGTCTTTGGAAGTAGGAGTGAGGGACAGAGCCAAGACCAATGCCCTGTACCCCTCACTGCATGGTAAAGGGAGCCCCGAACCTGCTAAGAGGGAAGGGGAATGACACCAAATAATCTGGCAGAGAGCAGAAACAGGAAAAAAAAAAAGGGACAAAGAGACATCAAAAAAGAGAGACAATTATACCCCTCTTGCTTCTTCACAGAAGCATGGAACTTTTTGAACAATATTATTTAGGTTTGCTGATCTTTTCTTATTCTTCCTCTTTTAAAAAATTCTTTATTATAAGGGACAGCTCTCTGGAAAGACCTTCATGTCAAATCTGGCCTCAGACACTTCCCAGATGTCTGGGCAAGTCACTTGACCTCCATTGCCCACCCTTACCACTATTCTACCTATGAGCCAAATACACAGAAGTTAAGGGTTTAAAAATGTTAAAAAAAAAAAAAAAAAAAAAAAAAAACCTTCTGATTCAGAGTGAAATAAGCAGAAAGAGAAAAACATTGTACACAGTAACCACAATATGGTGGAATGATCAACTATAATAGACTTAGCTACTCTCAGCAATACAATGATCCAGGACAAGACTGAAGGATTTAGGACAAAGAATGCTGGCCACCTCAAGAGAAAGAGCCGTTGGAGTCTGAGGCAGAACAAAGAATATGATTTTTCACTTATTTGAGTTTATGTTTTGGGGGTTGGGTTTTATAAGATTACTCACAAAAATGAATAATTTTTTAAAGTTTTTTAAAAAGGGGCGGCTGTCTGAGGAGAGGGGGATACTGTGGGGAAAGTAGCTATATAAAATAAAATTTTATTTTTAAAAAACAAAGGCAGAGACAGACACGAAGGCAACACAGAGGTAGAAAAGAGACTCAGGGAAAGATAAACATAAGGGAAGGGACAGAAGGTAGCTAGTTGGCTCAGTAAATGGAAAACCTGGCCTGGAGACAGGAGATCACAGGTTCAAATCTGGCCTCACACACTTATTGCCTAGGTCTTACCACTCTTCCACTTTGCAACTGAGACTTAATATTAGTTCTAAAAT
>NW_025388001.1:0-2140 GCF_016433145.1 Gracilinanus agilis | reverse complement strand
GAAAGGATTCTTCCTGATGGACAAGGGGTAGTGGTTAGTGAGGGATTCCTGGAGGAGGCAACATTGGACCTGGGCCTCCATGGAGGATTAGGTGAGGCATAGATGGAGTGGGGTGACAGTGTGAGCCAAGGTACATCAAGTGTGTTCAAGGCAAGCCTGTGCTGGAAGACCAGGGATGAGGGGAGCCCTGGAGACAAGGAGGACACGAGATTCTATCTGCGGTCAAAGAGATGGTGGGGTGAGGGGAATAGATTCCATTCACTCACTTAACCAGTAGCCTCTTTGGAAAGTACAGTGCCAAGCGGGGCAAGCTTCACCTGGCTGAGAGTGAGGTTTGTTTGGGCCCCATTGTCACAGCAACAAGGGAATATTTGGGAACAAAGCCAGTGACCTCACGGAAGCCGGTATTCACTCCCCACCATCCTGAAGCTCAGAGCATACCAGAGCCAGCAAAGAGAGAAATGGGAGGTGGATGAAGACCATAGTTGCACTTTGCCTTGGAGGAGCTCTGAATACTATAAAATCACTGTCCTGCTGAGTGTCCTACTTAGCACTCATCCAAAAGGTAGGGGGAGGGAGCAAGAGGGGATACCTGCTAGGGAAAGGGGCTCACATAGACTTCACTCAGCTTTTCATTACTTTTAAAAGAAAAAGATTGCCACAAGCCCCTAAAGCAAGTGTGCTTGGGATGGAGGGAGTGAGCAAGAGAGGAGAGAGAGAGAGAGAGAGAGAGAGAGAGAGAGAGAGAGAGAGAGAGAGAGAGTGTGTCAATTCTGGGCTTAAAAATTGCAGTGTCTCACAAGTAGCTCTGGGATCAAATCTAAACCACTCTGCCACTGACTACCCTTTATAAACACCTAAAACTGACCTATCTAAAGTTATCATATGTTATTTCACTTTGTGTATTCTAAGACCAAGGCATATTTCTTTGTTGGTATTCTTCTCAAACAAGAGGACCTTTCTACTCCTTTAGCTTCTTCACTATGGCTTAGAATTCAATTGATTCTCACTTGTGCCTCTTCAGATTCTTAGTTTCCTTTGAAACTCAGCTAACATGCCACCTTGTCCCAATTAAGGATTTTCATAATCTCTCTGGACTCAAATATTTAGAACTTTCTCCTTTCCCCAAAAACCTAAAATACTTTTTCTGTGAAGATGGCGGCTTAAACAGAGTGAATCTTAAAACCTCCACACCCTTATACACTGAGATAGAAAACAATGCACTTCGAGAAAGAGAACAAAATCTAATAATGGGACAGAATAGGGGGTACCCTCATACAGCACAAATGAAGAGGTACGCCAAGAAAAAGGCTTCAATTATTGAACTGTCGGGTCTGAGGGTGTAGAAGGGGAATCCTGGGACGCCTCCCCCACGTGCTGTGCAGAGTCTCCAGTGGCCCAGGAAATCTCAGGGCGGGTTGACTCACTGGTTCAGAGAGAGGGCCTTGCTGCCACTAGACTCGGGGAGTTAAACACAGACACTGGAGAGGTGACTGGAGGAGAAAACCAGAGAAACACAGAAAAACCCCCAGAAGATGGTGGCCTAGAGAGAGCCAAACCTCAGACCACAGACAGCTTGGCTTCCTCATTCCAAGATAGAGAACCCAGGGCTTCAAGAAGAAAGAAAACCAGATCAAAAACAGTGGACAGCACAGGGGGACCCTACTGCTAGAAAACTCAGTTCAGAGAAAAAGCTCCTTCTTGTCCCCCCATGGTTTTTTGTTTGTTCGTTTGTTTTTTGTTCCTCTTTCATCCTCTCCAGGTTTTAGCCTCAGGGCAGTTTAAGCAGTACAATTACAGGATTAATCCCAACAATTTGACAGACAAGAAGTCTTCAGAGGGCAGAGAAAGTAACTACAACCCTCCATTGCCAGCTGGTGGAAGATCTTTCATCAAAGATCATTAAATACATCTGCTCAAACTAGCAGAACAAGGAAGGGAAAAATGAGTTAGCAACAGAAAAAGAGAAAAGAAATGACAATTGACAGCTTCTTTCAAGGAAGTAAAAAGGGAGCAAATGAAATAGAAATAGAAGAAGAGGAAGTAGTTCCAGAGAACTGGACACAGGCTTTGGAAGATCTCAACATTCAATTAACTCAAGAACTTAAAATTCAATTAACTGAAGAACTTCAGGAACTCA
>NW_025388000.1:0-1122 GCF_016433145.1 Gracilinanus agilis | reverse complement strand
GAATGTGGTGGAGATTGTGATTGGTTAGAGGAGGAAAGGGGAGCTCTGCTCTCCCTGCCGCCTTTGCCTCAAAGAATAGCTGGAGCTGCCTGCCATCTAGCGGACAGATATCGAGTCTAGGAAGGGCAGCTTCTCACTTACCAACACCCCCCCCCTCCCCCCATCCACTCCCTCCCCGAGCCTGTGCCTTTACTGCAACCGGAGACAACACACTGAAATTTCTTTCAATGGATTTTTTTTTTCTTTGAGAGATTGTACTGGGAAAATAGAATATTTCTATTAGTTGAATATTCTTTAATACCTCAGTTCCAGCCCCCTCACCTTTGAGAAACACATTCAAAGAGGCTCCAGTGTATTTGTGTGTCTGACAAAGCAGCAGCAAAGAGTAGGCGCTCCACTCGGAATAACGTAAAAGTTTGTCTCAGCCAAAGCATTCTGAAATCCAACACCATCTCAGGTAAAAGTGGATGTAAAGTATCTACGCTTTATTGATAAAGATGGATTTTTCTTTTACCTTTGTTTTCTCTTTAAATTCCCAGCAGAGGTGTTATTTGTGATGTTTTCTGGTATGATGTGAGCTTAATGCTTTCTGCTCTCCCTCAAACCTGAAAGAGTGGAAGCGTGGGTTGGTTTGGCGATGAGCAGAACCGATCATTCTTAATAGCAGAAGAAGTGGTTTTATTTGTCTGTCCCCACCAGCCCCCCAACCCGAATAATGAGGAGATTTTCAATGGGTTCTCTGGGCCAAGCCGCCCCTATTGTATATTGCATTGATAAAAAGGATGTTATTGACTATGCAACAGTGGGCTCCTTTCCTCTCTCTCCCTCTCCCCAAATAAACTCTCGCTCATGTCTCCTGGTCAGTGAAAAGGTGAAACGAACAAGATTAAATCAGACAAAAAAAAAAAAAAAAAAAAAAAAAAAAAAAAAAAGCTGGCTCTCTATGTATACGATCTAGATTCTACTCAGACTGGGAAGAGCCTGAGAGTGAGAAGCGGAGCAAGATAGAAACACACAGAAGAGAAGGAGAGAGAGGGGGAGAGAGTGTGTGAGAGAGGAGAGAGAAGAAAAAGAAGGGGAGGGGAGAAAGAGAGAGAGAGAGAGAGAGAGAGAGAGAGAGAG
>NW_025387999.1:0-1878 GCF_016433145.1 Gracilinanus agilis | reverse complement strand
AATTTTTTTGGTTTTTTTTAGACCCTTAACTTCTGTGTATTGGCTCCAGGGCAGAAGATTGGTAAGGGTGGGCAATGGGGGTCAAGTGACTTGCCCAGGGTCACACAGCTGGGACGTGTCTGAGGCCAGATTTGAACCTAGGACCTCCCGTCTCTAGGCCTCTCAATCCACTGAGCTACCCAGCTGTCCCCCCCAAAAAAAACCTTTGACAAAATATAATACCCATTTCTATTTAAAAAAAAAACACTAGAAAGCTTTTTGGTACCTTTCTTAAAATATAAGTCATATCCATCTTACCTTGTTCTGGTCTTGACTTGCTGGCAAATTGGATTTAAGTGAGGCAGAGTTGCAGAGTTATCAATCTCACTCTTTCTTCTAGACTCATTGAAGATCAGTGGCGAGACAAAAGTCAAGATAACTAGTGATGGCTCAGAATGCAGTGGATGACCTTGGCTTCTTTGATGTGTGACCAATCTCCAAGCATGCCACAGTGCTTATTTCAGCCATTTTCATGGGCATTGGGACAAATTGTTCTCATCTGCCCATTCTGGCAGGGAAAGTCTTCACATACTTGGGGTTGATACCCCTCTAACTCAATGATGGGGTTGTGGCACTTTGGTTATCCTCAACCTGGTTTAACCTCTCTACTAAGATGGTTTATCAGAGTGTGGTCATTGTTCATGCTACAGCTTCTTGGCATCACAGAGGACAGTTGAGTGCCAGCTGGACCCCAAAGGTAGATGAAGAACCTAAAAAGGGTCCAGAAAGGCTTCACACCAGAAGTACTAGGTCTCCTTAAACACCCATACACCTCAACATCTATCTAAAACCAAGAACAAGCATTATCTGTAAGGGGGATGAACTTGAAGCTTTTCCAATAAGATTAGGAGTGAAGTAAGGATGTCCATTATGATCACTATCATTCAATATTGTATTAGAAATGCAATAAGACAAGAAAAAATTGGAGGACAAAAAATAGGCCTTGAGGAAATAAAACTATCACTCTATGCAGATGATATGATGTTACATTTAGAGAACCCTAGAGAATCAACTAAAAAATTAATTGAAACAATTAACAATTCTAGCAGTGTTGTAGGATGTAAAGTAAACTCACATAAATCATCAGCCCTTCTAGATACTAACCACGAAATCCTGGAGGAAAAGTTAGAAAGAGAGATTTAACTTAAAACAACTGCAGATAAAATGAAATACTTGAGAGTCTACCTGCCAAGACAAACCCAGGAACTATATGAACACAATTACAAAATGCTTTTCATACAAATAAGGACAGATCTAAACAATTAGAGAAACATTAATTGTACATAGGTTGATTGAGTTGAAAAAAACAAAAATGACAATTCTTCCTAAGTGAATATACTTTTTCAATGTCAATACCATTACCAAAGATTGTTTTATAGAACTAGAAAACATACTAACAATATTCATTTGGAAAGACAAAATGCAGAAATATCAAAGGAATCAATGGAAAAAAGTGAAGGAAGGTAGTCTAGTAGTACCCAATTTCATACAAGATTCCAAACTAGTAATCATGAGAATAATTTGTTACTGATTGAGAAATAGAGTGGTGGGNATAGATTAAGTACACAATGCCCAGTAAGAAATGACCATAGTGGAGGGGTGGGGTTAGGTTGGTGGCAGAGTAGAGGCACGGCGAATTTCTCTCACTAAATGGTCTAAGATGAGATGGGGTGGGGAAAAAAGAGGGGGGTGAATAGTAGATGGCACCAAGAGAAACTTGAATGAATAAGAAAAATAGGATATTCTATACCACACAAAGAGAGCATGGGAAGGAAGAACACTATTATAAGAAGGAAAGGAAGAGAGCATTAAGAGGTACTATTTAAACCTTACTCTCAG
>NW_025387998.1:0-2567 GCF_016433145.1 Gracilinanus agilis | reverse complement strand
GGAAGAAGGAGGGAGGAAAGGAGGAAGGAAGGAGCCCAATTAATTTTATAGATGCAGAAACTGAAACTGAGAGATTATTATTATATGGAAAAATATATATTTATGATTAAATCCAAAATGATTTTAACAAAGTCACACAGAAATTAAGTGTCAGATAAAAGTTAGGGTTCAAGTCCCAGTGATTAGTATTCCCCAACCTACCTGCCCTCGTTATGTGTATTAATATAGAGATCCTGTTCTATAACCAGAGACTTATCTGAGTGGCCTACGGTGGTCTCTGATGTAAAGAACGAAACAGATTGGAAGCATGGCTTGTTAGCTCATAATGCTCCAAGGTGTGATGGATTCACCAATTTATTATAAAGGAAATTAAAGAACCCCTTCCCCCAAAAGCCCAAAAAAGTTTCCCACAGTTACAGAGAGCAGAATTTTTACTATAGTCAAAACAAAAGCCATAGAAGCCTCCAGGTGTAGATAAAAAACCTATGCTAAACTATCAACTACATATGTTATCTTTAAGTGGAGCCTGGGACATCTCGTTAGGCCGGAAAGCTCCTGAAATTCTCAGCCTTGATGGTATTAAACAAATTTTTTGAGCCTCATCATTTTACTTTAATTCTGGGCAAAATGCCCTGCCAAGGGTTCAACCTTGGCCATATCAGGCAGCTGAATTCTGTCAAAGGGGAACAGTGTTAGCCCCGCTCCTCCTGAATTGCTGAGAGCCCAAAGCTTTTTCAATGAGACTATAATGCATTTTAAAGGAAGGTGAGAATTATGAAAGGAATCAAAAGAGGAATCTCAGATTTTTATCTTATATATCCCACTCCAGTTCTCGAACCTGATAGGGAGAAAAGCCAATACACGGCTCTGCCAGTCTGTATTGATCTTTTGATGGGGTCCAGATAAAAATATCTACTTGAGGTTCTAATTTCTCTTAATAGCTCCCGACATATCCCCCTTCTCTTCAAAATAACATGATTTATTACACAGGAAAACTTTGAATAATGAAAGAAGTTATAAATTGGTTATAATCATCAGTTATAGTTGGATTTGATATGAATTACAGATCAAATTGTTTGTTTATGGCTCTCTACATATTAACATTGTTGTTTTTGTCATTCGGTTGTTTTTCAGTCATGTCTGACTCCTTGTGATTCTATTTGGGGTTTTCTTGGCAAAGATCTTGAAGTGGTGCCATTTCCTTTTCCAACTCATTTTATAGATGAGGAAACTAGGCAAACAGTTACCTGACTTACCCAAGGTCACACAGCTTATGTCTGAAGTCAGAAATGAACTCAGGTCTTCCTGATTCCAGGTGTGGTGCTCTATCCATTTTGCCACCTAGCTGTCCTTTGTTAGCATTATAGACTTTATATTTAATTACATTTATATTTATTTTATTGTGGCAGCTAAGTGGTACAGTAGATAGAGAGTGATGCCTACGAGCAGGAAGATCTGAGTTCAAATCTTACTTCAGATATTATCTATGTGACTCTGGGCAAATCACTTTACTCTGTTGGCCTCAGTTTCCTCATCTGTAAAATGGGGATAAAAATAGCACCTATCTCCCAGAGTGGTTGTGAGGATCAAATAAGATAATGATTGTAAAGTGCTTTGTACAGTGCCTGGCACATAGTAGGTGCTATATAAATATGAGCCATTATTACTTTTCTGGGTACATGTTGTCTTCCCCCACTGAAGAAGTAGATAGAACTTGTCTTAGTATCCCAGGATCTCAGTATCTCCAAGTAGTTGGCATAAAGATAAAAAGTTTAATAAATCCTTGTTGGATTAATCAAATGAAAATATGTCAAATGATTTTGCAACTTTAAAGCTCTGTAAAAATTGAGCTATTGCTATCATCATCATTATTATTTCCATCTTCTTATCTTGTTTTATGGGGTTCAGGCAGAAATGGTCCTAGAACCATTTACCCTTCACATATCATTCTATTCACTTTAATGTTCCAAGGACTTTTGTGAAGAATAGAATGATTCCTTTGTTTTCATTTTTCACTTTATTTTTATTGTGGACAGAACAAACACTAACTAAAATGGGCAATTCTTTATTCATAACAGAATAAAGTGGATTATACACACAACCACAGGTTTCTGCCCTGATCTGTGGCTTGCTTTTTGTTTTGCCATAAATAAGTTAAGTCTGTAGCCTTCCAAACTATCCTCCTTAAACTAAACTATCACTCTTTGCAAATAACATTATGGTATGCCTAGAGAATCCAAGAAAATCAACTAAAAAGCTAGTGGAAATAATTAATAACTTTTGCAAAGTTGCAGGATACAAAATAAATCCACATAAAACATCAGCATTTTTCTATATTTCCAACAAAACCCAGCAACAAGAGTTAGAAAGAGAAACTCCATTTAAAATCACTCCAGAGGGGCAGCTGGGTAGCTCAGTGGACTGAGAGTCAGGCCTAGAGATGGGAGGTCCTAGATTCAAATCTGACCTCAGACATTTCCCAGCTGTGTGATCCTGGGCAAGTCACTTGACCCCCATTGCCCACCCTTACCACTCTTCCACCTAGGAGCCAATCCACAGAAGTTAAG
>NW_025387997.1:0-1394 GCF_016433145.1 Gracilinanus agilis | reverse complement strand
AGAGAGCCTAAAAGTGATGTTCAGGGTGTATTTCAAGAAACAGACAAAGATTCATCTTAATTTGATATCAAAATGTGAATATTATGTATATGATATCCAGAATAATGTGCAGGTACTACAAACTTTTTTAAAGTGTGAGAAATTCTTTATCTTCAGCCTTTGGCCACCCAGATGCAACTCATTTCTTGTGGGTTTTTTTTTAGACCTTTTTCTTTATTTTATTCCAGTAACAAATTTATGCACATTTTTAAATTGAAAATTTTAAATCATATCCCCATCGACCCATGTGATAAAGCAATTATTTTTCTTCTGTGTTTCTGCTCCCACAATTCTTTCTCATAAGTCCCTCAGAATTGTCCTGGATCATTGCATTGCTGCTAGTNTCCACTGGTTTTAACATGTGTGATCAATCAAGACTTATTTACATATTATTGATAATTACATTGGTGTGGTCGTTTAGTGTCTACATCCCCAACCCTACCTGCATCAACCCTTGTGTTCAAGTAGTTGTATCCATCTCTGTGTACAATGTTCTCCTGCTTCTGCTCCTTTCACTCTGCCTCAATTCCTGGAGGTCGTTCCAGTTCACATAGAATTCCTCCAGTTTATTATTCCTTTGAGCACAATAGTATTCCATCATCATCAGATACCACAATTTGTTCAGCCATTCCCCAATAGAAGGGCATAGCCTCATTTTCTAGTTTTTTGCCACCACAAAGAGCACAGCTATAAATATTTTTGTACAAGTCTTTTTCCTTATTATCTCTTTGGGGCAGAAACTCAGCAGTGGTATGGCTGGATCAAAAGGCAGACTGTCTTTTAAAGCCCTTTGGACATGGTTTCAAATTGCCATCCAGAATGGTTGGATCAGTTCACAACTCCACCAACAATGCATTAATGTCCCAATTTTGCCACATCCCCTCCTACATTTATTACTTTCCTTTGCTGTCATTTTAGCCAGTCTTATACACAAGTTTTCCAAGGCTACATGATTCATTTTTTTAACTCTTACCTTCTATCTTGGAATCAATATTGTGTTTTGGTTCCAAGGCAGAAGAGTGGTAAGGGCTAGGCAATGGGAATTAAGTGACTTGCCCAGGGTCACACAACTAGGAATTGTCTGAGGCCAAATTTAAACTCAGGACATCCTGTTTCCAGGCCTGGTTCTCTATCCACTGAGTCACCCAGCTGCTTCACAACTCATTTCTAATTATTCCTTCCTTCATCCCAGAATTTCTTCTTTATTCCCTAAAGCAGGGTTTGAATGAGTATAGCATGGAACTTGTCTAATGGGCACAGCTAAAACCACTCATCCTCCACTGATAATGCATTATTTGGATTATCAACCCACAAATAACGTTTACAAAGTTGTTTATAAAATAATTGTTAGACAA
>NW_025387996.1:0-1459 GCF_016433145.1 Gracilinanus agilis | reverse complement strand
TCTTTCCTATTAATTGCTATTAAAATTTAAAAATAAATAATTTCCAGGGGCACTAAGTAATATTTTTTCTTGAAAGGGGGCGGTAGGCCAAAAAAGTTTGGGAACCACTGGCACAGAATATACATTTGTTGAAAAGGAAACCAAACTAACCCCTATTTCTATTGAATTCCAAGATTTTCAGAGTTTTTTTCTCACAATAACCCTTTTAAGATAGGTGACACAAAAATAAAAAACTGTTGGAATCATCTTTCACATCAGTATTTATGGTTTTGTTTTGGGGTTTTGGTTGTGTCTGAGTGCAATTACAGCAATGACCAATATGGAAGTGTTTTTGCATGACAATAAAAATAATTTTTAAAAAGATTGATAATGCAAAGATTATTCCCATTTTAAAGAGGAAGAAATTGAGACTCAGAGAGAATGACTCTGCTTATGACATAGTAAAGTTGAGGGTGAGAGGTCGATGCCAGTAGGGCTGCTGGAAAGAAAAATCTGAGCTGGGTTTAGAATAGAGATCCTTTTAAGGGAGTAAATTTCCTGGCATCAATTTAATCTAAAAACCCAATGATTAAGCACCTACTAGGTACCAGGCTTTGTGCTCAGAGTGGGGAAGTAAACACACACACACACACACACACACACACACACACACACACACACACACACACANAAGTAAACACACACACACACACACACACACACACACACACACACACACACACACACAAACCAGTCTCTGACTTAAGGGAATTTACATGCAACTGGGAAGAAACATGTACACAAATAAGTAAATGCAAAGGGATTTCAGAAGGCTCTATGAAGAGTGGCAGAATCTACATGCAAGTCAGTGTCAGCTTGCAACCAGATGGGAGCAGTTCTTGGCTTAGAGTAACAGTTTGGTGCAGTGGAAAGAGCTTTAGATTTAGGTCAGAGTTCCAAGGTTTGAATCTAGGCTCTGTTCCTGTCTTCCTCTGACCCTAGGGAAGATCTTTCCCCTCTTGGGATTTCAGAAACCTCATCTACAAAATGGAGGAAATGAACTGGATAATCTCCAAGATCCCCTTTTGTCCCCTGATCTAGGTACTATAGCATTGGGGGAATGCTCATCCAATGATCTATGATGCTAATACTTTCTCAGGTGGATAGCAAACTCTTGAAAATCCTTACTTGTTACAGAGTAAACTGAGGGAAAGAGGGAATGAATAAGGGATGAGACTACCCTGCTGGTTGGAGATAAATGAGGATTTAGAAGTAACAACCCTCAGGTTCAGTTCTTCATATTAGTAATTATAACAGCTCCCAGGTCAATTCAATTTCAAGGTTTACAGACTATTTTTCCTTACCACAACCCCATGAAGTAGTGATTTAAGAGTATCATTATTTTCATTTTACAGATGAAGAAACTGAGGCTCAGAGAAGTGACTGAACTAGTATAATAACAATAATAAAAATAATAATA
>NW_025387995.1:0-3765 GCF_016433145.1 Gracilinanus agilis | reverse complement strand
CAGATTTAATTTTGTACTGAAACTAAACCATATTGTGGTCTCATTATCAGTGAAGTGAATTCTGTTATTGAGCTATATACTTTTAGTGAATCTGAACTCAGTGTAAATAATAATAATAAAATCCATTTGTTATTTGGCATTTCTTTTAAAAAGGATAATTCTAGGAAATGTATGGATTCAAAAAAGGCCTGAGTTAAAATCTGTTCTGGGTAATTTTACTACCTATGTTCTTCCCCTCTATATAAGGGGCGAATGAGAAGGCTAACACCTAAAGGGCTTAATATCTTGGTATATGACAAGCAATATCCATGTTAAGTATTATTATTATCATTATTATTTCTTTAATAGAATGCAATTAATTCATATTAGATCATTGTACACAAAGTTTTAGATGAGATGAAAAACAATGCAGAGGGTTATGCTTAAGTCTAATGAAATGTAACTATTTAAGAAATTAGCTCTTTTCATTTATTAAATTCTTAATATCATTTATGCTAAGATACAATTTTGTAAATTATCAAGATATAACATTAAAATTATTTCTTTAGTTTGGATGATGCCAGATTAACTAAAATTTTATAAGAGGACTGGAAATATATACGTATACATATATTTATAATTAAAATTCTTTGGAGACTGCATATTAATTTATAATTATTAGTAAAAATTGAAATAAGAGAGAGATAGCCACATGATCACCTAGCCATGCCTAACTTGTTTCCATTCGATAGCCAAAAGCAGCCATGCCAGGAAGGGTCTCCAGCCCAAGAGGGTGCTGCAACTTCCTCCAACCCCTTTCTTAAAATTCAGGTAATTTCAATCCTCCTGAGTCTCTCTGGTTGGACAGACTTGACCAGACAAGAGGCCAGCCTCTTCCAGGATGACAGGGAGCTATGAGACCTCTAGTGTACCAGCATCATATGCACGTATGCCCAGTCAAAAGGTGGGGCTGATGTCAACCAAAATGTGTTCTCAAATACAATTTATATTAAATTCACATAATCAACCCTCTGCTTCTTTGGGAGATTAACATGCTAGCTTTCCTCACTGAATCATCCCATTTATAATATCTATACATTTCAGGATTGTCTCACCATAGTGCATAAGGGCCCAGTTTATGATACATTTCATGGAGGGTCTAACTACTTTTGGGGCATTTCTTAACATTAAAAAAATGATTGATAAGTGCATTGAGAAGGATCCATTAAGGGGGCATGCCCCTTTTTTTAGCACAAGGGTTTTATAATCAAGATAAAAAATAGCATATGGGAAGATAATACTGACTATATTAAAACCCATTGAGCATTTGATTGGCTATACTTTTAAAAGGAGAAATTTGAAGTCTATCTAAATCAACCTTTTTTATTGAGATCCATAACTTCAAGCAAAATTCTTACTCTTTTTTCCATTATTGTTATTTGTTTAGTAGAGGGACAATTAAAAAACTTAAAGTGACAGTGATTATCAGAGGGACAGTAATTAGGAATTTATCACAGAACTTTTTATTTATATATTGTGATGTTTTTGCAGGGGAATCATAATCTGAGGATTGCAGATTCCTAGCAAGTGGCCAATATTTTTTCTAGAATTTGGGAGAATATATCATATATTCCCTATCTATGTGGAATATCCAAAATGCAATCAATTTTTTTTATTTCTACTGATAGATTTTATATCAGGATGAATTTAGACTCTACGAGAGGATTTTATGACCTGGTAAACTGTATTACAACATTAGGTAGGAAATAATTTATCTCTAAGTTATAGTTAATAAAACTTGCTATTTATAATGAAATCTTATGGGATTGTCATTGATATTATTCTGAATCTGATTCTAGGTATGCTCCTCATTATGTGCAATTAAGGCAATGATTCCTAGTTCCAGTAGTTCTATGAGGTGATGTCTGTGATCTACAAGTAGATTTCTGTCTCAAGGGAAAAGCTTGGGGAGTGACTCTTTTCACGGGCAGATGTAGCCCTATCTTGGCATTATTTTATAGTTTGACATTCCCTCTTGAATGGAGACTATTCCATCCTCGATGACTCTGAATCGGGCAGATGGAATTTCTGTCAATACAATTGGCTGTCTCTATGACTTTCCCCTGTAATCTACATCAGACTAGGAGATCATTTTCCTCTCTTTTCCCTTTTATGCCAGCTCAATATAGTCAGGACAAATCATCAGCAGGATACAATGAACACAAAATTAAACCCTTACCTAAGAGAAGCAAGATGGCTTGGTGGATTAAAAGCCAAGCCTAGAGACAGGAGGTCTTGGTTCAAATGTGGTCTCAGGCATTTTCTAGCTGCATGATCCTGAGCAAATCACTTAACCCCCATTGCCTAGCCCTTGCCTCTCTTCTTCCTTAGAACCAAAACACAGTATTGATTCTAAGATAGAAGGTAAGGGTTTAAAATAAGTCCTTATCTAGTAGACTAAAGCTGAAAAGCTCCTGTTACTTTCTAATCTGTAAGATCTAAGCTATTCAACCTGAAATTGTAATTCTTTTAATATCCTTAGACAAGGAAGTAGATTTATTTGGGGGCTTGTTATCTGCCTATTGTTAATTATATATTCATGTACAAGAAGGGCCTTCAAATATCTCAGAGTGTTATGATTAGTTAGAAAATTAGACAATGATCAGGGACCATGTAAAACCAAAATAATTCTACTATTTACATCAGAAACATTTTTCTGTATTGTGTTAGAAGAAATTTGTTCAATTATTTATCCCTGAGAAAAATGATTTATGATTTATCTTTTGTTCTCTAATTAACATCTATTTCTACCTAAGACTTGTCACTGGTGTAAGACCAAAACTTGTGTATAGTATATATTCTGTAATGCAAACAGATTATACAATGACTTAGAGGAACAATAGACGGTGTGGACATTACTATCTAGTTTATTTAAGCATGATTGATACCTGGATATTGATAACTTATTTGATATAATATAGCATAATTTGCCTAACTTTTTACAAATCCCATCTGAAGTTTATTGTTAAAATAGGAGAGTAAAACATCTTTTGGTAAATTTATTTATGGAGCCCTCAAGTTTAGGCATAGAAGTCACCTATGTGTAAAAACTGTTGTTACTTATGTGTTCATGTATAGGAAAAAATCCTTAGCAAAATCTCAACCTCCTGAATGAGGAAATGAAAAGGTTAAAGCTGTGAGTTGGAAAAGGGAGGAAGGATGAGGATGGGAGAAGATAAGGAAAGGTAGCCAGGATAGCCAGTCCCCAGCCCCTGTGGGGAAATTGACCTGAGCCCTTCGGAGCCCAACAAAATCAAGCTACACTTTAGAGATAGAATAGCTGGGTTTATTTAGGTTAGGAAAGGGAAAAGATCTGGGGATGCTAGGAGGTAGATCACCAACAGTTATGTANCCCAGCCCCTGTGGGGAAATTGACCTGAGCCCTTCGGAGCCCAACAAAATCAAGCTACACTTTAGAGATAGAATAGCTGGGTTTATTTAGGTTAGGAAAGGGAAAAGATCTGGGGATGCTAGGAGGTAGATCACCAACAGTTATGTAAGGACCAAAACTCTCCAGGGAAAAGGGGCTCTCCTTGGTAGAGGGAAAAGCTGCTTCTCCCAAAATAAGGCGCCAAACACCAGCATATTCTCTCTCTCTCATCTTTTTTTCAGATGTAGTCTCCCAGGACTTGGAACATTTTAAAACACACAAAGCAAATAACTTGAGCAAATAATTGGAGTGAAAAAAAAATTTTGAGAAAGATCAGGTGACTTAATATATATATA
>NW_025387994.1:711-6558 GCF_016433145.1 Gracilinanus agilis | reverse complement strand
AGAGAGAGAGAGAGAGAGAGAGAGAGAGAGAGAGAGAGAGAGAGATTACTTTAAAGGATTTTTCACTTTTGATTCTCTTCTCTCTCTGATTGTGATTTCCTTGGAGGCTGGTTCTCAAAGACTCTCAACCACCTCCCTTTTTGGGAAATGCAAAGAAAGTTCATTAGCCTCTAGCCCAGCTGACTTTTGAAGATCAGAACTAGTCTCATCTAGATATTATGTTCTTCTTCCCTCAGGTTTAGTGGAGTGTTACTCAGCTCTTCACATGATCAACACCCTGTTCTGATGACCTCTCCCATGCTCTCTGTTCCTTAGTTGTCTCAGCCAGCATACAAATTTGAAAGCCTGCTGATGCCAACATTTCAGAGCTTGCTTTTCCTGGCATTGGCAGAGGCTATTTTTCCCTGTGGTGTTGGTGCTTCTGGGTTTCAGTACCCCACAAGGTTTTGTTCCTGAGGCACTTAGACAACTGTCTGTTCAGGCCTGGAGAAAACTTCCAAAACCTGGAACCAGGATGTTTAGGGCACTAGAAAGAGGCAGGAACTGCCATGTAGGGGATAGGCTTTGATATAAATGGGTATAGTTTTCTTGAGTCAGTGCAGCTTCACTGCCAGAAGCTTTCGATGTTGGGAAGGGGTGCTAAGTAAGTTCAGGGTCAGTGAGCATTAGTTCCTGTTTCTTTGTTTTTGTTTTTTTACCTTCTTTTGAATTCTTGGTGACCTAAATCATGGAAACAACTGATGATGCTTTATCTTCGGTGAATAATTTCTGTTTTAGAGAGGTTTTAGAGGGTGTAGGGATTGCCAAAAATATCTACACCAATTTGTTGCTCATATGACCTGGAATACAATTTTAAAAAATTTAAATTTATTTATCAATTTAGAATATTTTCCCATGGTAACATGATTTATGTTCTCTCCATTCCCTCTTCCCTCCTTCCTCCTGGAACTGGCAAGCACTTCCATTATGTTATACATGCATTATTGCTTGAAATCTATTTCCATGTTATTCATATTTGTAATAAAGTGATCTTTTAAAACCAAACCCCCAATCATATACCCATAGAACCACATGATAAGTCACGTGTTTTTCTTCTGCATTTCTACTCCCACAGTTCTTTCTCTGGATGTGGATAGCATTCTTTCTCATAAGTCCTTCAGAATTATTCTGGATCACTGAATTGTTATTAGTACAGAGTCTATTACATATGATCATTCCACAATGTTTCTTCCAGTTCACATGGAAATTCTCCAGTTCATCATTCCTTCCAGCACAATAGTATTCCATTACAGTCATATGCCACAATTTGTTCAGCCATTCTCCAATTGATCATTTTCCAATTTTTTGCCACCACAAAAAAACACAGCTATAAACATTTTTGTACAAAGAATTTTTTATCTCTTTGGGGTATAAACCCAATAGTGGTGTAGCTGAATCAAAGGACATGCAGTCTTTTAAAGCCCTTTGGGCATAATTCCAAATTGCTTACTGGAAGACAATTTTCAAAAAACATTTATCACCTAAAATGTACCAAGCACTGTTCTAGTGACAGAGATACCAATATAATCAATGAAACAATCAAGATGGCTTCTAAACTTCTTTTGAGCAAGTCACTTAAGCACTCATAATTATTTTTCTCATCTGTAAAATTATTTATATTAATATTTGAAATACATTTTGAGAAAATAATTGTATGATTGTATGTAGACAGCTAGGTGACTCAGTGGATTAAGAGCCTAGCCTAGAGATGGGAGGTCCTGGGATCAAATGTATCCTCAGATACTTCCTAGCTGTATTATCCTGGGCAAGTTACTTAACCCCCATTGCCTAGCATTTACTGTTCTTCTGCCTTGGAACCAAAATACAGTTTTGATTTTTAAAAGAAAGATACGAGTTTTGTAAAAAGAATACAATTTTGTTAAATGCTATAATGCATAAACTCTTTCCCAAACAGAAATGGGCTAATTCTAAGATCTAGATTCTATATCACTCTCATATGCTCTAATTTCATAGATCTTTGGGAGGAAGATTTTTTCCAAGTTTTTACTGTCATAACCTTTTGAGCAAAAAATAAAAATGCTACTTCATTTAATATGAGTGTCATGATTCAGTTTTATGTAAAATACTGTTACATTGTCTATTCCAATCACCCTAAGATTATAAGATCACCTATATGCGAATAAAATACTTTTTTCTTTATTTGTTCAACTCTTTTTTAAAATTTATTAATCATTTATTAATATTCATTATTAACATGGTTACATGATTCATGCTCCTACTTTCCCCTTCACCCCCCTCTCCCCCCACTCATAGCCGATGCACATTTCCACTGGTTTTAACATGTGTCCTTGTTCAAGACCTATTTCCAAATTGTTGATAGTTGCATTGGTGTGGTAGTTTCGAGTCCACATCCCCAATCATGTCCTCCTCAGCCCATGTGTTCAAGCATTTGTTTTTCTTATATGTTTCCTCTCCTGTAGTCCTTCCTCTGAATGTGGGTAGCGTTCTTTACCATAAATCCCTCAGAGCTGTCCTGTGTCATTGCTTTCTGCTGGTACAGAAGTCCATTGCATTTGAATTTTACCATAGTGTATCAGTCTCTGTGTACAGTGTTCTTCTGGCTCTGCTCCTTTCGCTCTGCATCAGTTCCTGAAGGTCTTTCCAGTTCACCTGGAACTCCTCTAGTTTATTATTCCTTTTAGCACAATAGTATTCCATCACCAGCATATACCACAATTTGTTCAGCCATTCCCCAAATGAAGGACATACTCTCCTTTTCCAGTTCTTTGCCACCACAAAAAGAGCAGCTATAAATATTTTCGTACAAGTCTGTTTATCTATGATCTCTTTGGGGTACAAACCCAACAATGGTATGGCTGGATCAAAGGGCAGGCAGTCTTTTAAAGCCCTTTGAGCATAGCTACAAATTGCCAGCCAGAATGGTTGGATCAGTTCACAACTCCACCAGCAATGCATTAATGTCCTAATTTTGCCACATCCCCTCCAGCATTCATTACTCTACCCTTCTTTCATTTTAGCCAATCTGCTAGGTGTGAGGTGATACCTCAGAGTTGTTTTGATTTGCATTACTCTAATTATTAGAGATTTAGAACACTTTCTCATGTGCTTATTGATACTTTTGATTTCTTTACCTGAAAATTGCCTATTCATGTCTCTTGTCTATTTATCAATTGAGGAATGTCTTGATTTTTTATACAATTGATTTAACTCCTTGTATATTTGAGTAATTATACCCCTGTTAGAGTTTTTTGTTATAAAGATTTTTTCCCAACTTGTTGTTTCCCTTCTGATTTTGACTACATTGTTTTTGTTTGTACAAAAGCTTTTTAGCTTAATATAATCAAAATCATTTATTTTACATTTTGTAATTTTCTCTAACTCTTGCTTGGTTTTAAAATCTTTCCTTTCCCAGAGATCTGACAGGTATACTATTTTGTGTTGTAGGAAAATATAAGTAATGGGGTCACAAGGGATATTAAAAATCAACTATGGGGTTTGTAGGAACACTCTGATGTAAGAGAAACTATAACTGAACACTGAAGTCTGGTACAGCTACACCACTCCCAACTGGAAAAATAACAGCCAACTGTCACTCTGGCCAGAGGCCTTGAATTAACTGACAAGGTAACAAGGTGAAATTGGGTTTTAATTAGAAACAACTAAAAGGAGGGATAGGAATAACTACTCTAAAATCTTAACACCTAATAACAAAACCCAAAAGGACAGGGAAGGACTTATTCACTACACTAATTTAAGCTATCTAACTAACAGGGCCCAAGGAGCTATACTGGAGTCTCTGGGTTTCTGCCTCACACCTGGAACCTGCCAGGCTTGAGTACAGCTGGGCTTTTGTGGCTTTGGGATTTCTCACTGCAATCCACTGATGATGTCTGGATGCCAGGAGCTACAGTTGTCTCAGGAACTAAGTAGTAAAGGGTTTG
The DNA here is from genome assembly GCF_016433145.1 of Gracilinanus agilis. NCBI lineage: Eukaryota > Metazoa > Chordata > Mammalia > Didelphimorphia > Didelphidae > Gracilinanus > Gracilinanus agilis. Next base: position 2,596 of record NW_025387994.1, on the reverse strand, counting down.
CTTGAAGCACTGTCCTCTTCTCTTGTTCTTTCCTTAAATGCCACACCACACAGGATCCCAGGGGAAAACAGGATGCAAGGTGCCCTTTGCTCTGAGGTCTCCCAGGCTGGCAACAGTTTTTGCCTACCACTAATGGAGTCCACACACAGAACACACATAGACTTCCTCCTCCTTCATTCCAACCTGGAATTCCCAGCTCCAGCTCCTTCCTGCTAGGTACTTCCTAATCAATATATAATCAATACCTAATAACTAGCTAATCTAATCTTACTCATAACAGTGTTCACTTAACTTATTTATAGTTTCCCTCTTTATATTCAAGTCATTCACCCATTCTGAATTTATCTTGGTGTAGGGTATAAGATGTTGATCTAAACCTAATCTCTCCCATATTGTTTTCCAAAATTCCCAGCAGTTTTTGTCAAATAGTGGATTCATGTCCCAAAAGTTGGGCTCTTTGGGTTTATTATACACTGTCTTGCTGATGTCATTAACCCCAATTCTATTCCACTGATCCTCCCTTCTATCTCTTAGCCAGTATCATATTGTTTTAATGACTGCTGCTTTATAGTATAGTTCAATATCTAGTACTGCTAGGTCCCCTTCCTTCACATTTTTTTTCATTATTTCCCTTGATATTCTTGATATTTTGTTATTCCAAATGAAATTTGTTATAGTTTTTCCTAATTCAGGAAAGAAGTTTTTTGGTAATTTGATAGGTATGGCACTAAATAGGTATATTAATTTGGGTAAGATGGTCATTTTTATTATGTTAGCTCATCCTACCCATAAACAATTAATGGCTTTCCAATTGTTGAAATCCAGTTTTATTTGTTTGGAAAGTGTTTTGTAGTTGTTTTCGTATAATTGCGATGTTTGTTTTGGTAGATAGATTCCCAAGTATTTTATATTGTCTAGGGTGATTTTAAATGGTGTTTCTCTTTCTACCTCTTGCTGTTGTGATGTGTTGGAAATATATAGAAATGCTGATGATTTATGTGCATTTATTTTGTATCCTGCCACTTTGCTAAAGTTGTTGATTATTTCTACCAGCTTCTTAGTTGATTCTCTAGGATTTTTTAAGTAGACCATCATATCATCTGCAAAGAGTGATAGCTTAGTCTCCTCATTGCCTATTTTGATACCTTCAATTTCTTTTTCTTCTCTAATTACTACTGCTAGTGTTTCTAGTACTATGTTGAATAATAGAGGTGATAATGGGCATCCTTGTTTCACTCCTGATCTTATGGGGAAGGCTTCTAATTTATCCCCATTGCATATAATGCTTGTTGATGGTTTTAGGTATATACTGTTTATTATTGTTAGGAAAAGTCCTTCTATTCCTATCCTTTCCAGGGTTTTCAATAGGACTGGGTGCTGTATTTTATCAAAGGCTTTTTCAGCATCTATTGAGATAATCATGTGATTTTTGTTTTTTAGATTGTTGATATGGTCAATTATGTAGATGGTTTTCCTAATGTTCAACCATCCTTGCATTCCTGGTATAAATCCCACCTGATCATGGTGGATGGCATTCTTAATTACTTGTTGGAGTCTCTTTGCTAATAGTCTATTTAAGATTTTTGCATCTATGTTCATTAGGGAGATTGGTCTTTAGTTTTCTTTCTCTGTTTTTGGTCTACCTGGCTTTGGAATCAGTACCATATTTGTGTCATAAAAGGAATTTGGTAGGACTCTTTCTTTGCTTATCATATCAAATAATTTGTATAGTATTGGGATTAGTTGCTCTTTGAATGTCTGATAGAATTCACTTGTGAATCCATCAGGTCCTGGTGATTTTTTCTTAGGAAGTTCTTTGATAGCTTGTTCAATTTCTATTTCTGATATGGGATTATTTAGGTATTCTATTTCTTCTGCTGTTAAT
>NW_025387994.1:0-612 GCF_016433145.1 Gracilinanus agilis | reverse complement strand
ATCTCCTAAATTGTTATATTTATTGCCATATAATTGGGCAAAATAGTTCTTAATGATTGCCTTAATTTCCCCTTCATTAGTGGTGAGGTCTCCCTTTTCATCTTTAATACTATCAATTTAGTTTTCTTCTTTCCTTTTTTTTATTAGATTGACCAGTACTTTGTCTATTTCATCTGTTTCTTCAAAATACCCGCTTCTAGTCTTATTTATTAATTCAATAGTTCTTTTACTTTCAATTTTATTAGTTTCTCCCTTAATTTTTAGTATTTCTAATTTAGTTTTCATCTGGGGGTTTTTAATTTGCTCGCTTTCTAATTTTTTGAGTTGCATGCCCAATTCATTAATCTCTGCCCTCCTTAATTTGTTAATATATGCACTCAAGGATATAAATTTCCCCCTGAGTACTGCCTTGGCTGCATCCCACAGAGTTTGGTAGGATGTCTCATTCTCTTCATTGAAATTGTTGATTGTTTCTATGATTTCTTCTTTGACAAATTGGTTTTGGAGAATCATATTGTTTAATTTCCAATTGTTTTTTGATTTGCCTATCCAGGTGCCCTTACTGATTATTATTTTTCTTGCATTATGACCTGAGAAGGTTACATTTATTAT
>NW_025387993.1:0-5401 GCF_016433145.1 Gracilinanus agilis | reverse complement strand
TATATGTATGTATGTATGCATGTATGTATGTATAAATATATACAAAACCAGGGGGGGAAGAAGATGACAATAAGAAAAAAGGAAAGCAAACAAAAAGGAATAAATTTATATTCCATAAAGAAGCACATGGGATCAACAGGGGAAAAATAACAATACATTATAAGGGTAAAGAGGTTAGAGAGAGGGAATATTCAATACTTAAGTGCATTTAAATCAACTTAGAGAAGAACAATCAGATCCATAGGGGCAGAAAATTGATTCATGCCCTATAGAGAAGTAGAAGGGTAACAAAAGGACTGGTGGGGAGGGAAGCAATACTAGGGAGGGAGAGGGCTTGGGGGGGAGTACCATGTGGCTTTAAAGAACAATAAGAGGGGAAGAAGAAGGGAGTGGGGAGAAAGGGAAGTACAACAAGGGAGGAGATTATAGGAACTGATTAAAAACAAAACACTGGTATAGAAGGAAACAGTGAAAGAAGAAAGAACAGGACTAGGAGAGATAATCAAAATGTCTGGGAATGCAGAGTTGATAATTATAACTCTGAATGTGAATGGGATGAACTCACCCATAAAATGGAAGCAAATAGCAGAGTGGATTAGAAACCAAAACCCAACCATATGTTGTTTACGAGAAACACATATTATACAGACAGACAGACATAAAAAGAAAATGAGAGGATGGAACAAAATCTTTTGGGCTTCAAATGAGCAAAAGAAGGCAGGGGTGGCTATCATGATCTCTGACAGAGCCAAAGTAAAAATAGATAAGGTTAAAAGAGACAGGGAAGGTTACTACATCTTAATAAAAGGCAGTATAAACAATGAAGAAATTTCAGTACTCAATATGTATTCACCAAACGGAATAGCTTCCAAATTTCTAAAGGAGAAGCTAGTGGAGCTCAAGGATGAAATAGATAGCAAAACCATACTAGTGGGGGACCTGAACCTTCCCCTATCAGATCTAGATAAATCAAACCAAAAAATAAATAAGAAAGAGATAAGAGAGGTGAACAAAACGGTAGGAAAATTGGAGTTAATAGATATTTGGAGAAATATAGAGACAAAAAGGAATACACCTTCTTTTCAGCATCACATGGAACATTGACAAAGATAGACCATGTAATAGGGCACAGAAACATGGCAAAAAAATTCAAAAAAGCAGAAATAATAAATGTAATCTTCTCAGATCATAATGCAATAAAAATAGTTTTAAATAAGTATACATGGGGTTAAGATGGCGGCAGAGTAAGGAGCAGTTGCTTGATCTCTCCTAACCGAAGCATACAGGACTCCTCAAGGGGACATAAAAATGAATCCAGACAAAAAAAGGAACTCCACAACAGGGCGAAGCATTGAAGGTATGCAGAATCGGGCATTTCCATGCTATAAAGGGGTGAAACAGCTCTCACTAAAACGCGAGAGGAAGAAGCCCCTTCCCCCCTCACCCCACACACACACCACGCACAGCTCCAAGGCCAACACACAAAAGTGAAAACAGGATTGGAGCAACCAGTAAATCACTAGCAACCCCCAGGACTCGTACCTGAGAGTTGTAAGACATGGGACCCCAAGTGGCTGGGGGCTCACATGGACTTTCTCAAGCATCTATGCGGGTGAAAACATCGCCCTAGGCACAGACAAAGATCTTGAAAGCAGGAACTTTCCCAAGCATCTGAGCGGGTGAAGGCATTGCCCTAGGCGCGAACAAAGATCTCGAAAGCAGGGACTGTCCCAAGCATCTGTGCCAGTGAAGGCGGTGCCCTAGGTGTGGACAAAGATCTCGAGCCCAGGCTTGGACCTTGAGTGGGGACCCGGTGCAGATGGGAGCACAGCTTTGGAAGCAGCCACTGAGACTGCTGAAGGAGCCTGGGGCAGAGGGGCAGACTGAGGATGACCAGGAGGCTTGACCCCGAGGACAAGGAGACCGGAGCCCTTGGGAGCTTAGAAAGGGCAGGCAGACCCTGAGTGTGAAGACAAAGCTGAAAAGGGGCGGGGCTAACAATGGCAAGCCGAGAACCCCAGAAGAAAAAGATTATCAAGAAAAACTCTGGAACAATTGACAACTTTTACACAGAGAAAATCCGAACAACAGAGGAGTACAAACAAGTATCCCAAACTTCCCCCCAAAATGAAAACTGGTAACAAGCTATTGAAGCATTCAGAAATGAGATGTTGAGGAAGATGGAAGAGATCTGGCAAGAAAATAAAAGCTTAAAAGGCAGAATTTCACAATTGGAAAGTGAGGCAAGTCAAATGAAGACCAGAAATGACCAGATTGAAAAGGAAAACCAGTCCCTAAAGGCTAGAATTGAGCAATTAGAAGCCAATGATCTCTCAAGACAGCAAGAACAAATAAAACAAAGTCAAAAGACTGAGAAAATAGAAGGAAACATGAAATATCTCAATGAGAAAGTGACAGACCAAGAAAACCAGGCTAGAAGAGACAATTTGAGAATCATTGGTCCTCCAGATAAAGCAGAAATTAATAGAAACTTGGACTCCATACTTAAAGAAATTATTCAGCAAAATTGCCGTGAAGTCCTACAACAAGAGAGCAATATAGACATTGAAAGGATCCATAGATCACCCTCTACACTGGACCCAGAAAAGTCAACACCTAGGAATATAATAGCCAAATTCAAGAGCTTTCAAGTAAAAGAAAAAATCTTACAAGAAGCCAGAAAGAGACAATTCAAATATCAAGGAGTACCAATCAGGATCACACAGGATCTGGCAGCCTCCACGCTAAAAGACCTCAAGGCTTGGAATATGATATTTAGAAAGGCAAGAGAGCTGGGCCTGCAACCACGGATCAACTACCCATCGAAACTGACTATATACTTCCAGGGGAAAGTATGGGCATTCAACAAAATTGAAGATTTCCAAGTTTTTGCACAAAAGAGACCAGGACCAAATGGAAAGTTTGATACCCAACCACAAAAATCGAGAGAAACATGAAAAGGTAAATAAGAAACAGAGGGAAAAGAAAGAAAACTCATAATTTTTTTAAATTTGACTCTTTAAGGGCTTAAATAAGATCTAATTATCTGTATTACTATGTGGAGAAATGCTATGTATAATTCTCTGTAGTGAACTCTATTCACTATTATAATATTCACTATTATAGCAACCAGAAGAATAATTCATACGGAGAGGACAGGATACTAAATGGTCTAAGATGACATGGAGCAGAGGGAAAGGGGGGGGGATAGTAGGGGACACCAAGAAAAATCTGTGTAAATAAGAAAAATAGGATATTCTATTACACACAAAGAGGGCATGGGAAGGGGAGGGGATAAATACTATTATAAGAAGGAGAGGAAGAGAGCATTAAGAGGTAATAATCAAACCTTACTCTCAGTGTAATCAACCCGGAGAGGGAAGAGTAGCTTTATTATCCATTCGCATAAAAAACTCTATCTAACCCTACTGAGAAAGTCAGAAGGGTTAAACCAAAGGGAGCAGGGGAGTGGGGAGGTCAAAAAAGGAGGGGAGAAGAAGGGGGAGGGATTTCATTAGACCTTTAAAAAACAAAAAGAGGGGAATAACAAGGAAGGGGGAGAAAGGGAAGTCAATCAAGGGAAGGGATAAGAGATACTGGCTCAAATCAAACCACTGGTTTAAAAGAAAATAGTTTAATAAGAAGGGGTGGGTCTAGGGAAGGATACAAAAATGTCAGTGAATGCACAACTGATAATTGTAACTCTGAATGTGAATGGGATGAACTCGCTCATAAAACGGAAGCAAATAGCAGAGTAGCTCATAAACCAAAATCCTACCATATGTTGTCTACAAGAAACACATATGAGGCAGGTAGACATTGTTGTGTGCAGATGCGAAACATGGAATCCCTGCAAAGGTACAGGGATGGCCTCATCCAGAGTTCCAGGGGACCCCCCTGGAGAACTTTGGGTGAGGGGCAGTTGAGAAGTGTTGAAGACAGTTATTTTGTGGGATTGGATGTGAGCAGATACTCTGTTTGATTCTCCTGACTTGGGGGTTTCTCCTGAGAAACCATTGTAGCATAAGCTAGTGATTTCTACTTATAGGATTACCCTATTTGTTAGTACTATTCTTCATTAATATAATTATATAATTATTTAATAAATAGAGAGTAATATATTTATCCATAGCAAGAGAGACAGTTTTAGTTAAATGTTTCATCCCTCCAGTGAGGAGGGGGAAAGGGGCATCAATTTAACAGGTTAGGGTCACCTTTCCTTTATTCAATATACCTTCATTAACTTCCCTAATTTTTCTTATTAATTCCTAATATAACTTTTTACCTTCAAATCTGTGCCTGATAATTATTTGAAGATACTTACAATTCAGTCTGTATATTTAGTTGAATCCTGTTGGCTGCCAGTTTAAGATCTCCTCTGTTCTCTATATATATCTACTCTAACTGACCTGAGGGGAATATAAATTTAGGAAAGAAACATTATTGGGGTTTGAGCCATAACAGAAACTCACCAGAAGAATCCTATTCCTGTCTTCATTTCCAACTGAAGCAGAAATTGTAAGAGGGGGAGGGGTTTGAGAGCCAGGAGTGTTTTTCCCCCTCCTTTCCTCACTGTAGCCTGTCAATCTAGGGCTCTTGACTTAAAGATCTATTTGACTCTGACACATTTATCTGCTTCTCCAAACTATCTGTTATTATCATCATAACAACATACACAAGTTTAAGGTTAAGCGCTTGAGCAAAATCTTTTGGGCATCAAATGAGAAAAAGAAGGCAGGAGTGGCTATTTTGATTTCTGACAAAGCCAAAGTCAAAATAGATATGATTAAAAAAGACAGGGAAGGTCATTACATCCTGATTAAAGGCAGTATAAACAATGAGGAATTAANAAACAATGAGGAATTAACACTGCTCAATATGTATGCACCAAGTGGCACAGCACCCAAATTCATAAAGGAGAAACTGGCAGAGCTCAAGAAGGAAATAGATAGTAAAACCATAATAGTGGGAGATCTAAATATTCCTCTATCAGATCTAGATAAATCAAACCAAAAAATAAATAAGAAAGAGGTAAGAGAGGTGAATGAAGTCCTAGAAAAATTAGATTTAATTGATATGTGGAGAAAAATAAATAGGGATAAAAAGGAATACACCTTCTTTTCAGCTGCACATGGTACATTCACAAAGATTGACCATGTAATGGGGCATACAATCATTGCAAACAAATGCCAAAGAGCAGAAATAATAATTGTAACCTTCTCAGATCATAACGCAATAAAAATAATAATTAGTAAGGGCACCTGGACAGGCAAATCAAAAACCAATTGGAAATTAAACAATATGATTCTCCAAAACCAATTTGTCAAAGAAGAAATCATAGAAACAATCAACAATTTCGTTGAAGAGAATGACAATGATGAGACATCCTACCAAACTCTGT
>NW_025387992.1:0-1095 GCF_016433145.1 Gracilinanus agilis | reverse complement strand
ACCCCACTGGGGATTTTCTTGGCAGAGATTCTGGAATGGCAGGCCATTTCCTTTTCCAGCTCATTTGACAGATGAGGAAACTGAGGCAGGCAGAGGAAAGTGACTTGTGACTGAGGCTGAATTTAAACTGGGATCCTCCTGACGCCCGCCCCGGGCTCTATCCACTTCGCCATCTAGCTGCCCTTAGAACACTGAACACAGCATTGGCGAGGGAGCCCCAAGCGTGGAATGGCAGAGCTGGGAAAGGTATTTGAACCCAGAATATCGGAGCTGGAAGGGATCTAGGAACAGAACGGCAAGCGCTGGCTGGGGCCTTAGAAACCATGCATTCTGCTCATCCCATTTCACGCATACATAGATTTATCCACTACAGCCTGGAAAAGTTATCTGGACGAATGCCCAAGGTTTCTGCTGTAATGCAAAGAGCCCTGGCCTGGGAATTAGAAGAGCTGAGTAAACAGGCGGTCCTATGCAAACACCCAGGGAACTGTCTGCCTCCCATCCAACAGTTCAGCATTCCGGCCTAAGGTTCGTTTGCAGGCAAAGGTCGAATTCTGTTAGCAAAAATACAAAGCATTTCAGCCAAGTGCAACTGGCTGAGTCACTTACGAAGCTCTCCCCNGGCCAGCCCGCCGTAGGGTGCGCGGTGGCGTGGCATGCGAGGGGGAGCGGCTCCGATCCAGCGGAAGCGGGGCGCCCCGGGAGGGGCCGAGGGGCAGGCACTCGGCTACAGGGCCCTGGGGTCCGGGCTCTCCCTGGCCATGGCCACAGGTGTCCGTGAGGCCCACGTGGCTTGGGTCGCACTTGTGGGTGCCCCAGCGCTATCCACCTCTGGCAAGTGGTGGCAGGACCTCGAGACATTCTGGGAGCCTTAATGTTGGGAAGAGGCCTCACAACAGTTGTGTTTCAGTCGTGCCCAACGCTACGCGACCCCACTGGGGATTTTCTTGGCAGAGATTCTGGAATGGCAGGCCATTTCCTTTTCCAGCTCATTTGACAGATGAGGAAACTGAGGCAGGCAGAGGAAAGTGACTTGTGACTGAGGCTGAATTTAAACTGGGATCCTCCTGACGCCCGCCCCGGGCTCTATCCACT
>NW_025387991.1:0-2426 GCF_016433145.1 Gracilinanus agilis | reverse complement strand
CCAAGTTTAGCTAGACTTGTCCTTGGATGACAGACATCTAGGTCATTACTAAGTTCATAATATATGCTTTTCAAGTTTGATTCTTGATAGGACCTGCCAGAGTTTGAACTCCACTAGTCAAGCTTTTGAGAATCCTAAAACTTCTCATGCAATGAGGGACTGGAATAAAACTTTAACAAAAGTGGACACTTAGGGGGCAGCTGGGTAGCTCAGTGGATTGAGAGTCAGGCCTAGAGACGGGAGGTCCTAGGTTCAAACCCGGCCTCAGACACTTCCCAGCTGTGTGACCCTGGGCAGGTCACTTGACCCCCATTGCCCACCCTTACCACTCTTCCATCTATGAGACAATACACCGAAAAGTACAAGGGTTTAAAAAAATATATGTATATATACATATATACATATAAACATATAAACATACAAATTTGTGAAGCTATATTTCATATGTATATGAATTTCTATAGTCTACCTTCCCTATATTCAGCTGGCTTTAAGCATAGCCTTTAACAAATCTCATCAGACACATAGCATGTTTGGGGTTTCTCCTTTTATTTCTCTAGTACATATGCTAAAAATCCAATCACTCGTTTGGAAAAACATTTCCTAAATGAAAGAAGTTGAAATTGGAATTGAAATATGTAGGAGAATCTAATAAAAACTTTCCCATTTTAAAACTACTCATATTCATCTGAGGGACTTATGGAAAAGAACGCTACCCACATTCAGAGGAAGAACTGCAGGAGAGGAAACACAGAAGAAAAACAACTGCTTGAATACATGGGTTGAGGTGGACATGATTGGGGAGGTAGGCTCAAAATTACCACACCAATGTAATTATCAACAATTTGGAAATAGGTCTTGATCAAATGACACATGTTAAAACCAGTGGAAATACACATCAGCCATGGGGGCAGAGCTCAGGGGGAGGTGAAGGGGAAAGTAAGAGCATGAATTATGTAACCATGTTAACTTTTCTAAAAAATAAATATTAATAAATGTCTAAAAAATAAATATCAATTCTAAGACAGAAGACAAGGGTTTTTTTTTAAACCCTTAACTTCGGTGTATTGTCTCATAGGTGGAAGAGTGGTAAGGGTGGGCAATAGGGGTAAAGTGACTTGCCCAGGGTCACACAGCTGGGAAGTGTCTGAAGCCGGGTTTGAACCCAGGACCTCCTGTCTCTAGGCCTGACTCTCACTCCACTGAGCTACCCAGCTGCCCCTGGTTTTTTAAAAAATCCATTATCTCTGTCTCTCTCTAAAAAAAAAACAAAAAACTACTCATATTCATACAAAGGATCTCCATTCCTAGTACTTCACAGATTGAGTGAACCTCATTTAATATCTTTCTATTTAGATTTTAAAAAATCATCACTAGCACAGATTAAAAGAAATTTACCTTTTTTAGATCCAGAAAAATGATGTGTCATCCCCTTGTGACTATGTTTAGCCTTAGGATGTATTCAATCTAATTGCTGATGCTTAGTAAGGGACCCAGAATGCAGTTTTCTTATGAGATATCTTACTAGTCCACATAGAAGATTTGTTTCCTTATTGAAAGGGCAATGGATGCTTTTCTCCTTTAGATTATTTCAGAGGGTGCATTGTTATGCCCTACTGAGAAATTGTGCTATGTCACTTTAAATGCATATTTATTTAAGTCTTATAGCAAAAGTAAAGGATAATTGATGGACAACTCACATAATTCATTGGTATTTGTGGAATGTCAAAACTATCTAGAGAATGGTTTCTAGAAGGATAACAGGATTGCCTGTGTAGGACTTATGGGTGGATGTGAACATAAGTCAGAGAGGAATGAAATAGGGATAATCTGCATTGTTGGAAATAATCAACAAATAGATAAGATCACAGATGCATCAAATTTTTGAAATAAAAGCAAGGGACATGAATAGGCAGTTTTCAGATAAAGAAATCAAAACTATCAATAAGCACTTGGAAAAAAGTGCTCTAAATCTCTTATAATTAGNAAAAAGTGCTCTAAATCTCTTATAATTAGAGAAATGCAAAACAAAACAACTCTGAGGTACCACCTCACACCTAGCAGATTGGCTAACATGACAGCAAAGGAAAGTAATAAATGGTGGAGGGGATGTGGCAAAATTGAGACATTAATGTATTGCTGGTGGAGTTGTGAATTGATCCAACCATTACACTGCTGGGTTTATACCCCAAAGAGATAATAAAGAAAAAGACTTGTACAAATATATTTATAGCCGTGCTATTTGTGGTGGCAAAAATTGGAAAATGAGGGGCTGCCTTTCAACTGGGGATTGGCTGAACAAATTGTAGTATCTGATCATGATGGAATACTATTTGCTAAAAGGAATAATGAACTGGAGGAATTCCATGTGAATTGGAATGACCTCCAGGAAGTGATGCAGAGTGAAAGGAGCAGAACCAGGAGAA
>NW_025387990.1:0-4115 GCF_016433145.1 Gracilinanus agilis | reverse complement strand
TGCCTAATCTCTCTCTCTCTCTCTCTCTCTCTCTCTCTCTCTCTCTCTCTCTCTCTCTCTCTCTCTCTCTCTCTCTCTCTCTCTCTCTCTCATCAGACATTCTCTACATAGCCAGTAACATGTCACATTTCCTTGCTCTGACTATGCTCAAAAGGCTCTGGGAGCTCCCTATTGCCTCTTAAGATAAAATACAAACTCCTTAAGTTTGGCATTCAAAGACCTTCATAATCCGATTCCAAAATATCTTTCAAAGTTCATGGTCCATTCCATCCCTTCATACACGCTACAGTCTGGGCAAGCCATTACTTATATGTGTGCATTTGGACTTTAAGCATGCACAAGGCATTCTCTCCTCAGTTCTGTCTCACTAGCTTCCTGCTAAGCTTCACTCGAATCACTTTCCTGATTCTTCTCTTCCCTCAACTTCCCTCTTCCCTCTGAGAAATTATTTGTATCCATCTTGTATAAATTTTACATTTATTTTTATATTGCTTCACCCAAAAGAACAAAAGGTCTTTGAGGGCACCAACAATATTCTTTCTGTCCTTGTATCTCCACAGCTTCCAGCATAGTACTTTGCAGAGAACAGATTTAATAAATGCTGATTGTTTGGGACTGACTGATGAAACCAAACACAAGTGATCAATGCTCTCCATTTAAGTGCTTATTAACAATAGTTTAACAATAACCTTTAATAACCAATTTTGCTAGTTGAAAAAAGTAAAACTTACTATCTTCTATATTAAGAAAAAGATATCTCCTCTCTCTCTCTCTTTTTAAAAATGCAGTGATAAGGAGGCAGCTATATAGCTCAATGGATTGAGTGCCAAGCCTAGACTAGGTTCAAATCTGGCCTCAGACACTTCCCAGCTCTGTGATCCTGGGCAAGTCACTTAACCCCCATTGGCTAGCCCTTACCACTCTTCTGCCTTGGAACCAATACACACTATTGATTCTAAGGTAGAAGGTAAGGGCTTAAAGAGAGAGAAGAGAGAAAGAGAGAAAAAGAGAGAGAGAGAGAGAGAGAGAGAGAGAGAGAGAGAGAGAGAGAGAATGCAATGACATTTGATCATTTCAAATCCTACAATACATATCTCCTGTTCTGTTATTCAAAGTTAACTGACAATGACTTAGCAATCTTGTCAACAAGCTTTTTCACATTGATATCTAGTAAACTGAACTCACTGAGGCAACTATATGTCCATTTACCAAAACCTCTCTTTACTTGGTCTTCAGTTCCCTGTTAACCAGTTCTGCTTATTAGCTCATTTCACATCTGGAGACCTCTGGAGCAATCTCAGTTTGGTAACAGAAAATTCTACAATAAATTATATTGACAGAATGCTTCAAAGCCCCATGGTTCCATTTCACTGTACAAAATTGAGTAAAACAAAAACTTAAACCAGTCTTAGGATTCCCAGGATATGTGCAATTTTCTGTTTTGTCTGATATTTTTATCTTCTTATCTTCAGTCCTATCCTATACAGTCATTTCGTTCTTCCTTAAATCTTTTTTTCTTAGATTTTCTTAAGATTTTAAATTTCAAAATCAATTTTCTCAAAATTCTCTTATACTGATTTATCTATAACTTTTAATCTCCCCAATAGGATTATTTCTTTGAGGGAGGGGCAATTTAATTTTTGTCTTTAAAACTATATCCTATCATTGTAACAGTAGGCATTTAATAAATAGCCACTGAATTTAATTTAAATCCACATAATCTTGGCCACATACAATGGTTTCCATTACTATATATGGCTCTTGGTCTCCTTTGCTAAATTGGGTAAAAGCATTTTAGTAGTATACTTTCATGATAATATTAACCCTCTCATATAGTTTATATTTATGGGTGACCTAAACTAACAAAAAAGAAATATGTACTGAGGTCCAACAAGAAGTACTTTGCTATGTGGAGGAATACACACACACACACACACACACACACACACACACACACACACACACACACCCCTTTCTAAACAAATTCATATGCAAACCAAATTTCCATATACATAGTACTCTAATGTAATAATTCTAATAGATGGAAAATATAGTTGTTAGTTTTAACTCCATCTTATTCTGTATCACATTTAAGTTTCTCTTTCAAAGCATATCTCAGTAAGCCAAGTCATTTCTTTGTATCTGGTATAATCTACTAAATTAGTGTATTTATCATTATTTCCTGATTCTTTTCTGTGCTAATTCATATTTCTATATTCCCTCTTCCAATTAGGTTCCTCAAAAGTATGCCTAGATTCACCAAATAAGATAGTTCTCTTATATAATAAAAAATTTCAAAATATTCTGGGGAAAATTTCACTATTGTACCTTGTACTCTGTGTGCATGCGTATATTTATGTGTGTGTGTATATGTGTGTGTGTGTGTGTGTGTGTGTGTGTGTGTGTGTGTGTGTGTGTGTGTGTGTATCCTGGGTGAGATGAGAATTCATCACTGAATTAGAGTCCTCTACAATTGTTGAGAATCAATGTTCATATAATACAACCTGTGGGACATATAAAATAATGTCTCATAACTCAAGGAAATAATGGAGGTATAATTTTAAGCATTCTAGTAAATGATAGGCAATATTTTAAAAATGCTTGAGAAAATGGACTGAATTCTTTTTAATAATTACAGGTATTTAGTTGGACATAAATAGTTGAAAAAATGTTCTTTATTATAAATGACCAATAAAGGAGCCTTTGATATTTAGGCAGAATGCCAGGCAATTGTGCTCATTCATTTCAATGCAGTAGACAGAGCAATGAAGATAAACCAAATTGATTATTTTAAATGAATTCCATGTAGGATGTTAAAGTTGTCTAAAAGCAGACACTATATCACAATTACTTCAGTATAAATAACAACATTAACGTACATTCATATTGCAATTTTACAATTATGAAGCTACATAATTCTCATTTGATCCTCATAATCCTAAGGTAAGTAATTTTGGTATTATTCCTTTTCCCCAGATGAGGAAACAGACACAAGTAGTTAAGACACAAGTAACATAGCTAGTTAAGTGGTTCAGTTGAAGTCTCAAATCCATTAAAGTTCTAACTTCAGATTCACCATGCTCTCCATTAAAGAATGCATCTCTATGATAAACATCTCTCATAAATGAATTCCTGATGACAATAACAAGAGACAAATCTGGCAGAATCAAGGAAAATAATTCAAATCTTATGAAAGATACCCACATGGAATGTATTTTCTTTAAATAGTAATATTTTTGAGGTATATTAACATTCTTAATAGCCAGGGTTTGCAACCACAAACCAAGCTGGAGAATAAGTCACAAAATCTCTCTTTCTCTGTCTTTCTATCTGTCTACACACACACACACACACACACACACACACACACACACACACACACTAGGGGGAAACTTTCTACTTTGCCTTAAAGAGAGAGATCTAAGCATCCTTTAAGCATTAAGTTCCTCTGACCTTCCTCTCACTTTCATTTGAATGCCTCACTAGTCCATTATTTCACTTTTGAAGAGCTCTAATCTTCAGGGTGTTTTTCTTATCTCATGCCCAAATCAGCTTCTCTGCAACTTCCAGCCACAATTTTATTGTTTTGCTCTCTAGAATCAAGAAGTCTAATCTTTCTTCCATACCACAGCCTGTCAAAGACTCGAATTACTATGTACCCAGTCTATGTCCTCTTTTTTTTAAAAAAAGGATAAACTTCCCCAGTTCGTTCAACCATTCCTTGTAAGCCATAGTCTCAAGGTCCTTAACTATCAAGGTTACCCTGTCCTTAGAAACTCTCCAGTCTGTTATTCTCCTACCCTTATTTGATCTGACCATCTCTGACAGCTGTTTTTCTTTATCTCTTCTCCTTTCGGGGGCTAAACTACTTGAAAGACATTTATAATCATTGCCTCAATTTCTCTTCTCACTTTCCTCTAAACCCTCTGCAATCTCATCATTCAACTGAAACTACTCTCTCTAAAGTTACCAAAGATGTCTTAATTACAAAATCTAACAGCCTTTTCTCCTCAGTCCTCATCCTTTTTGACCTCCTTTCAGCCTCTCACAATCATCCTCTTTTCCTGAATCAATCAATCTCTCTCTCTCTCTCTCTCTCTCTCTCTCTCTCTCTC
>NW_025387989.1:0-4456 GCF_016433145.1 Gracilinanus agilis | reverse complement strand
AGAGAGAGAGAGAGAGAGAGAGAGAGAGAGAGAGAGAGAGACATTACCAGAATAGACAGAAAGGGGTAGCTAGCTAGCTTGATTAGATGGATATAGGTATAGATAGTTTGATAGACAGATTATTTATTAGGAGCTTACTGTGTTAGCCAGGTCTGGAGTCAGGAAGACATGAATTCAAATCTGGCATGAGAAACTTATTAGCTGTGTGACCTGGAACAAGTCACTTAATCCTGTTTGCCTCAGTTTCCTCATCTATAAAATGAGTTGAAGAAGATGGCAAACCACTCCAGTATCTTTGCCAAGGATACCCCAAATAGGGCTATGAAAAGTCTAACAACATGACTGAAAACAACAGAATAACATGTTCCAGGAACACTATGCTCTGAAAATAGGATGTTCCCTACTCACGAAAAGCTTACATTCTACTGAGAGGTGAAAACACATAAAGGGAAAAATAGAAAATGATGAATGTGTGACAAGTCAGCTCATGTGAACATAGAGTAGACCACTGGAAAGTGAGTCAGGAAGTTAGTGAATACAATGAATGACTGAGACTTCTGGTGATAGGGCAGTCCTAGGCAGGGACTCATTAATGACTGAATCAGCCTCCAGTTGGAGTCAAAAACCAATGTGGTGGTAGAGCAGCCCAGAAAGTAATCTAGGTGAGAGTTAGTTATCACTAGAAAGCTGAAGAAAACAGTTATGTCAGGGACATTACAAAACTAGATAGGGCTTCCAGAAGAAGTAGGGAGGTTTGGACGAGGAGAGGCTTGGCAGAATTAAGAGGAAAGGTTCCATTTTGAACATTATACATTTGAGGATATTAATCTGGCATCCATGTGGATATGCCCAACACTCATTTGACAATCCAGGGTGTTGCCTTTAATGTTATCTAGATTTGCTTTCTTTGAAACTTTGTTTAATAATTTTCATCTACCATAGAATATCACTGATTTTTTTCCCCAGTCGTGTCCATGGAAGTCTGTATCCTTTTGCTGTTCAGTCATAACTGACTCTTTCTGAACCCATTTGGGGTTTTCTTGGTTTGCCACTTCCTTTTTCAGATCATTTTACAGATGAGGAAACTGAGACAAACAGGGTAAAGTGACTTGCCCAGGGTCACATTGCTAGTAAATGTCTGAGGCCAAATAGGAATTCATAAAGATGAGTCTTCTTGACTTCAGGCCCAGCACTCTATCTACTATGCCCCTTTTAAGACATAAAAAACAAAAGCTCTGTTCTATTGGTATGAATTAGGGTTAAAAATAATCATAATCTTTAAACCAATAATTCCATTGTTGGGAATATACTCTGAAAAGAAGAGTGATCTTTACAAAGATTTTCATAGCAGCATTATATGTGATTTTAAAAATTGGAAACAAAATAAATGACCACAATAACAGAATGGGTAAATTAACTGTGGTATATTAATATAATAGAATATCATCAAGCAATTGAGATAGGCACTCATGAGGCATATAATAAAATCTGGAAAGACCTGTATAAAAACACTGCAAAGTCAAAAAAGTAGAATCAGAAGAAGACAGTGAATGTTGACACTGGTAGTATTAGAGAACAAATGAATAATGATAGCTAACTTGGAGATAATGCTTAGAAGACTTTGCATAAATGATCTCACACAAACCTCACAACAATTGCATTGTGCAATTGCTATTATTATTATTATTATTATCATCATTTTACAGATGAGGAAACTAAGACTGAGACAGGTTAAATGATTTGTGCATAGATTTAGCAAGTGTCTGAGACTGGATTTAAACTCTGATCTTCCTGATTCCAATTCTGGCACCTCTCTGGCTCCATACAAATCTCTCACTGAAAATAAATGGACAAAGACTGATCAGAGCTTACAGAAAATAACCCATAAAAAGTATTAGTAATATTTTATGCATGAAATTTATTTTATATATCAATAGCTTTAATTTGAGGGGAAAAAAATGGTAAGTGGAATAGAGAGAATATTGACTTTAGAGTGTCAGGACCTGGGTTTTTTTATTCTGCCTCTTATGCTCATGATTTGCATGGCCCTGGACAAATCACTTCATTTTCCTGGGCCTCAGTTTCCCCATTTATTAACCGAATAATTTGGGCTAGATGTCTTTGTTGTCCCTTCCAACTCTAGAGCTATAATCCTAAGATGCTAATTAAATAGTCAGATGGGGTACACTGTTAATGTTTAACACAGCTGGCTCTCTGAAAAATCAATGTGTATACTTTTAATTTTAATTTGCATTATTAACATTTTCTCCATCCTTTTCCAAAATGTGGACAATCAACAAAATGATACATCAAGTCCTGATTTCTAATGTTTTCTGATTTCCAAGGTATAAATGTCGACACTGAAAATTTAATAACTGTCAGTTGTAGCTGGCTCCAGCCCACCCCAAAGTAGACTTGTTTGTATCACTCTCCTATATGCCTTACTTCCTTAGAGCCTCATCTTATTCAGACCTCTTCTTGAAAGAGAATAGTATGGCCAAAAAGCCATTGGATATAGTATTGGGAGACCTGGATTCAAGTTCCTTGTCCACCTTTTTCAGAGATATATGCTGAGTAAGGCACTTCATCTCTTGGAATCAATTTCTTCATTTATAAAATAGGCACATCTGCATCATCTCCTTCACAGAGGTATGAAGAAAGAATTTGGTAAATTGTAAAGTGACCAATACTGGTGAACTGTTTTCATTTCCAGCATCTTTAAGTGTGGACTCTGGGAAGACTGAGCCATATCTTTCCCACACTTGCATTATAGGTGTCATAGAATGATTGAACAGGAAGGAATCTTAGAGATATTTCAAAGCCCAGCCAATGTCCTGCAATCAATGGGTGTTTAATAAATGGCAATGGTCAAAGTCTGCTCTTCTATAGCTTCTTGAATTACATGGTATTAAAGACAGTTTCAAAGCAGATCAGCTGACTTTGTCTCCTTTGAAAATATTTTATATATGGTTTTATATATACTTAGTTTATATATAAATATGTCTTTCATCAAATAGTGCTGGGAGCAGATGGAGGGAGGGAGTTACCTGGGAATTTTAATGAAACAAACAAACAAGTAAATGAATTTAAAATGCAAATGAAAAAACAAAAACAAAACTAAATCTATTTATGTATATGTTGTTTCCCCCATTAACCTGCAAACTCCTTGGAGGCAAGAGATGTTTCTACTTTTTCTTTTCCTACCCAGGTGCTAGAATAATAACTACAACATAAACAGTATTTAATAAATGCTCATTATTTGATAGCTATTTGTAAAGGTGGATGTAGTGAATGCTTTCTCTAAGCAATTTAAGGACTGTTTTCCTTTGGATGTGGGTGGGGGACCTGGAGATGTACAGAGGGACAAAGAGATAGAGGAGAGAGGAAAAGAGAGAAATATGTGAAGAGAAGGGGGGAAGGGAAGGGGGAGAGGAAAAGAGAGGAGAGGGNGAGAGGGAGAGGGAGAGGAGGAGGAAGAGGATGAGAAGGAGGAGGGAGGGAGAAGGAGATGGAGAAGGAGTGGCAGAGAAGGCGAGTGCTGTCACTGTTCCAGGCATAGAACAAGGAAAAAGAAGCCAGATTCTTCCTGTCCCCAGACCTAGCTGCCCTCAAATGACTGCCTATAAGACTGATATTCCCCATTGAGAGATTGAGGAAGACTATATTTACAACTTAAGGGTAGAAATGGCAGAGACCTGATGATAAGGTTGAAAAAGAATTCATAAGATCATATCCCCAGCCAGTCTTGTGACCTTGGGTGAGCTATCTTACTCCTTTGGGAGTTCAGCTTCCTTAACTATGTCAATAAATCAAGACCATAAACATTTAATAAGACCCTACAAACATGCCAG
The DNA here is from genome assembly GCF_016433145.1 of Gracilinanus agilis. NCBI lineage: Eukaryota > Metazoa > Chordata > Mammalia > Didelphimorphia > Didelphidae > Gracilinanus > Gracilinanus agilis. Next base: position 605 of record NW_025387989.1, on the reverse strand, counting down.
GCACTGCGCTAAACACTGGGAATGAGGTGGATGGGGAGGCAAAAACATAGTCTCTGCCCCAAGGAGGTTCATTGAGAATTAGAAAGAATAAAAATAATCACAATCTTCCAAAATGCATACATATCTCATTAATGTTTATAATAAGTCTTTGTATATACTATTTCAAGTCCCTTCCAATCCTCTGGGGGCACTTGTGAGCAAAACACTTTGAAAAGCCTAAAGAGTTATAATGTCCTAATGAATGACCATTGGGATGATTCCAACCTGACTCATGTGCCAAACTGTTCTGACTTCACTTGGACTCAAGTCTCATTCTTTGTATTCTCCTCCCTAGGGGTCTGGAAGCACAAACTGGATGGATGACCATTTTTGAGTAGATGGTAGAGAGGGACTTCTGGGTCTGATTGGAGTCAGAGAAATCACCACTGAGGCCCCTGACAACTCTAAAATTTCACAATACTATGAACATTCATCTTTGGCTATTGATTTGGGTTCTCATTCTATGGTACTTCCCCCCTTCTGTGTTAATTTGTGTTCCTTATTGTTCATTTAGAGAATAGTGGCACATAGCAATTTTGAACTCCTCTATTGATCAATCCTTTTCC
>NW_025387988.1:0-8017 GCF_016433145.1 Gracilinanus agilis | reverse complement strand
TCCTTCCTTCCTTCCTTCCTTCCTTCCTTCCTTCTTTCCTTCCTTCCTTCCTTCTTTCTTTCCTTCCTTCCCTTCTTCCCCCCCTTCCTATTCTCCATTTCTGGAATGTATTCTTTCTTCTTTGCCTCTTAAAATTTTCATTGTCCTTTAGAGTTCAGTTCAGGTGCAATGTTCTCCTTGACAGCTTCCCTGAGTACCTCAATTACTACTGCTTTCATTCTACTGAAATCATCTTGTGTTACTCTTATCCTTGTGTATATTTCCAATAGAATATAAGCTCATTGAGGGCAGGAAATGTTTTATTTTTGTATCCCCAACACCTATTCTAGTGGCTTGCATATGAGATACAAGTTCACATCATCACATATTTGGAACTGGAAGGGACCTTAGAGGTCACCTAGGTTAACCTCCTTATTTTACCAGTGAGGAAACTGAGTCCAAGAGAAGTAAAGTGATGTCACCCAGGTAGTGAGAGGGAAAACTAGAAATGAAGCCCAAATTTTCTTGACTCCAAATCTCACTGTACCACACTGGTGAATTTTCTTCTCGTTATTGTTTAGCCCAGTGGTTCCCAAACTTTTTTGGCCTACCGCCCTCTTTCTAGAAAAAATATTACTTAGCCCCCCTGGAAATTATGAAACTATTTATTGAACTCAGAATAGAATGTAATACAAAAAATATGTGGCCATCACCACCTCCCTAGATCGCTGCAGCACCCACCAGGGGGCGGTAGCACCCACTTTGGGAATCACTGGTTTAGACCCATGATTTAATTGATAGAATGAACTCTTGGTGAGAAGTCCCTTTCCCAATGCAGAACAATAGCTATTCTGCAACTTAAAATCTTAAGAGAATAATCTGGGTCAATTGGGAAGCTGTGACTTTTCTAGCCAGATGGCTCAGTGGATAGAGTGCCAGGCCTGGAGTCAAGAAGGCTCATCTTCCTGTGTCCAAATCTGACTTGAGACAGTTAGTAGCTATGTGACCCTGGGCAAGTAACTTAACCCTGTTTGCCTCAGTTTCTTCATCTGTAAAATGACCTGGAGAAGGAAATGGCAAAAAATCCAGTGTTTCCACTAAAAAAATCCCAAATGGGGTTCAAGGACACTCAGACTGAAAGTGACTCAACAACAACTTGTCCAGTGTCAGGAGCAGCATTTGAATTCAGGGCTCTGACTCACAGGCCAGCTCCTGATACCAGTATTACTAATGCTACCTCTTTATGCTAATGGATTGAACTGAATTACTTCAGTCTTTGGAATAGCCATGAAACATTCCTCCCTATTGGAAGAAGGGATCCCCCTACTATTTTTTTTTAAACCCTTACCTTCCATCTTGGAGTCAATACTGTGTATTGGTTCCAAAGCAGAAGAGTGGTAAGGGTAGGCAATGGGGGTCAAGAGACTTGCCCAGGGTCACACAGCTGGGAAGTGTCTGAGGTCAGATTTGAATCTAGGATCTCCCGTCTCTAGGCCTGGCTCTCAATCCACTGAGCTACCCAGCTGCCCCCTCCCCCTACTATTTTATTTTATTTTATTTATTATTTTTTTAAACCCTTAACTTCTGTATATCGGCTCCNTTTATTTTATTTTATTTTATTTTATTTTATTTTATTTTATTTTATTTTATTTATTATTTTCTTAAACCCTTAACTTCTGTATATCGGCTCCTAGGTGGAAGAGTAGTAAGGGAGGGCAATGGGGAGTCAAGTGACTTGCCCAGGGTCACACAGCTGAGAAGTGTCTGAGGCCGGATTTGAACCCAGGACCTCCCGTCTCTAGGCCTGACTCCCCCTACTATTTTAATACAAACAAGGCAGAAAGTCCTTTGAGTTGCACTGAGGCTATATTTAAATTGTCATGTGGCAATTCTCAACTAAAGAGATCTTTTGCAATTTTGAAATGCTCAATTTCACAGTCAATTCAAATATTCCCGCAGGTCCCATTTTATTGTTAGTCAAAGAATCCATTTTCCTCTCCAGAAATAAACACGGGCACCTTCATTTCCCCTGCTGGCCAAGAAAATAAGCATCGTGTCTCAAGCTCTGGGTGGAAGTCCCCAAACCCTCCCATGATTCAGGGCTTGGTAAATGATTGACTTCGGTACGTCTATGGGGCATTTACAGTTTATCCTCTAAGCAGCATGAAGAATGGCATGATCAAGGTCAGTAATATATCAGCATGTATCATCGTGGGCTTCCAATGGCATGCTGTTGTGGTCGAGGGTAGCTTCTTTTTCTCATTCCAGGAATCCCTTTACAAGCCTCCGGAGGGCTCTGATTTTTGGATAAAAAAATCTTTCACTCCCCAGAGTTCTTACTGGTCAAGCATATGGAGGAGAAACCCATCTCTAACATTTACTACATCTAACATTGAACAGGTCGATTCCACTCTCTTGGCCTCTATTCCTCAAATAGAAAATGAGGGGCTGGGGGCAGCTGGGTAGCTCAGTAGATGGAGAGCCAGTCCTAGAGATGGGAGATCCTAGGTTCAAATCCGGCCTCAGACGCTTCCTAGCTGTGTGACCCTGGGCAAGTCACTTGACCCTCATTGCCTACCCTTACCACTCTTCTGCCTTGGAGCCAATACATAGTATTGACTCCAAGAGGGAAGTAAGGGTTTAAAAAAAAAAAAAAGAAAAGAAAATGAGGGGCTTGCACTGGATTGCCTCTAAGGTCCCTTTCTGCTTGAATTTGTGATCCTGTGATTTTAATGAATGGTTTCCAATTCAATCCAAATGAACCAAAAAAACATTTGTTAATCACTTACTTTGTGAAAAGTGGTAGCTCAGGAGAGAGAGTACTGGGCCTGGAGTCAGGAAGACTTGAGTTCAAATCCACCCTTAGATACTCACTGGTTTTGTGACCTTGGGCAGGTCACATAACCTTGGTTGGCTTTAATCCACTGGAGAAGGAAATGGCAAACCACTCCAGCATCTTTTGCCAAGAAAATGCCATGGATGGTATGGTCCAATGGAACATGAGAGTCAGATATGACTGAACAACAATGTGGAAAGTTTGATGATGGAAGAGAGAGAAGAGGAAAATGATAACAAAGACAAGAAGTACAGTTACAATGGATAGAGAGCAGCTCTTGATATCCAGAAAAACTTCAGTTTAGATTCTGACTCTTTGGACTTTCTTGGCCATGCCATAGAAAATCTTCTTATCTAGGGAGCTCCTCAACCTGGAACTTCATTGTCCCCCCAGCCCTTCTCTGGCTAATTCTTCTCAGAGTGCCTATTTTATTTTATTTGACGCCCCTACCTTCTGTCTTAGAATCCATACTGTGTACTGGTTCCAAGGCAGAAGAGTGGTAAGGGCTAGGCAATGGGGGTTAAGTGACTTGCCCAGGGTCACACAGTTGGGAAGTGTCTGAGGTCACATTTGAACCCAGGACCTTCCATCTCCAGTTCTGGTTCTCAATCTGCTGAGCCACCAGCTGCCCCTCAGGGCCTCTCTTTTAAGGAAAATGCCCCAGCTTGCCATGTTTTCATTCACACAAATACACACACGTATCTGAATATACACTCAAAATTTATATTGTGCTTTAGGGACCAGATATGTGATTTCTGTGGTATAAGGAACTCCTGAATGAGGAAACTCACAGCATATGAACATGTAAAGATACTGAAGATAAGAGAGGGAGACAAAGAGATAGAGACAGAGAAGGAGCTGTAGTATCAGAAATGATATGGCAGAGCGGCTTGGTGGCACAACAGACAGAGTACCATGCCTGGAATTGGGGGAGCCTGGGTTTGAATCTGGCTTTAGACATTTTCTAGCTGTGTGACCCTGGACAAGTCATTTAACCCTGGTTGCCTCACCCTTGTACCTTCTGTCTCAGAGTTGTTACTAAGACAGAAAGTAGGAAAGAAAGAAAAAAAGAAAGAAAGAAAGAAAGAAGAGCTATGATGCTTAAGCCAAGCCTTGAAGGAAACTAGAGATGCTTAAGAAGTGGAAGCCAGGAGGGAGTCCATTCAAACACGAGGGACAGATGGTGGCAAGACAGCTAGATGAGAGATGGAAGGCGATGGAATACCAAGGCTGGGTGATGGCAAATAGACTAGTTGGCTGGGTTGAAGACAAGTGATAGGGAGCAATAAATAAGAAATATGCCTTGAAAATAGGTTGGAGCTGGACCGAGAAGGGCTCTAAATGCCAAGTTAAAGCTTTGGCAGACTATAGTAGAGAATACAGCCTAATAAACATTTAATAAGCATCTATTATGTGCCCAATACCCTGCTAAAGGCACAAACAAAAAATCACCAGGACCTGTTGTCAAAGGGCTCGTATTTTTTTTTATGGGGGTCGGGAGACACCATGCAACAAGTAATTAAGTACAAAATTCATATGAAGTAATTGGAAGAGATCTCCAGGGTTCTTTTCTCATCTTTAGCTGGTGCCCTAAGTGAAGGGGAAGGGCTTCCTTGTCAGGGACACTCATCTCAAGTGGCCCTTTCTGCATGAGATCTTTCCTGCTCCCCTTCCCAGCTCGTGGCACTTCAGCCCCCAGGTTTAGCTCGGATCTGTTCTCTAGATATCCACAGCTCTACGTGGGGTCTCCTTCCATAGAATGTCAGCTCCTTGAAGGCAGAGATGGTTTCACCTTTGTTTTTGGAGTCTTTGGACAGGCTCCTCTGCTTGGCACATAGGTGGGACTTTGAAAAATGCTTGTTGGTTGACTGAATAGTGAGAGTAAAGGAGAAGAGGAATACAAGGGAAGAATAAACACTTTTCTAGGAGCCTGTGAAGGCCTAGAAGAATGTACAATAGAGCAGCGAGTTAGTTCAGTAGATTGAGAGCCAGGTCTAGAGACAGGAGGCCCTGGGTTCAAATCTGGTCTCAGACACTTCCTAGCTGTGAGACCCTGGGCAAGTCACTTAACCTCTATTGCCTAACTCTTACCACTTTTCTGCTTAGGAACCAATACACAATATTGATTCTAAGACTGAAGGAAAGGTTTTATTTTGCTTTGTTTTTTTTTAAAGTGCATAAAATGCATTTTGACTTGTCAAACAACTCAAACACTGAGTAGCCAGGGCAATGGTTGACTCATCTGCAAGTCCAGTCATCCACCCACAAGTCCAGGAGGCACCCATGCAGGTTGTCAAGCCTAGGAATTTGCTCTCATAAAACTTGTCTACTCTGGTAGCTGAAATTCCTGAGACTTATTCATTACAAGGAATAGGCTTGAAATGTCTATTTTTTGAAGAAGGAGGAAAAATGGAGCTCTCCCACAGTCATTATTTTATCCAGTTACTCGAAAGCGATTTATGAAGTCCTGACTATGTGTCAGGTATCACGCTCAGTGATGGAAATAGAGACACACACACACAAATAACCATTGCCTACAAGGCTTGTCTTGAGGACAGACTATATCAACTATAAGAGTATTTCTTAGGTAACCCTTCCTTCATTCTTCAGCCCAGGGCAGCTGGGTATCAAAGGAAGGAACAGTAGGTCTAGAGTCAGGAAAACATGAGTAGCTGTGTTACCCTGGGCAAGTTATTTGGCCTCTGTCTGCCTCAATTTCCTCAACTGTAAAATGGGGATTATAACAATATCTACCTCCTCAAATGACATAATATTTATAAGGGGTTTAGCACTATGCCTGGCACATAGTAGGTGCTATATAAAAATTCCCTTCCCCTCAAGAGATCTTACATTCAGGCTATATCCTATGGATTCAGGCCAAGGGATACATTCAGTCAACCGACAAACCTTTATAAAGTGATTATAGTAAATTAAATCCTGTGCTGTACTCTCAATCCTCTATTTGCTTGCAATTTTACTCTTTGCCAAAAAATGCCAGCTCTCCCATATTCATGAAACTCTCAACACTGGTAGTGCCAGAGCCCCAGGGCATTCTGATTTTCTTACATGGAAGTGGAATTTACAAAAAACATTCCAAAAATGGATTTGATGGCCAATAAGAAGAAAAATGTCATTAGAGGAAATGCCCTTTTGATTCCCGTAGTCTTTCCACCCTCCATTACTGAACAAAGAAGGATGGAGAATGGGAGATGTTTTCTTTGGGACTCAGCCAGCTACAGGAAGGAAATATTACAATAGGCAGTTGTGTTCTCCTGTAGAGGTGCCCAAATATAATATAATTGTCAATTGTAGTTCATTAGCTGCGATGGCCTCAATCTGTAAACTCTGCATTTCGTCTACAGATTTTCAGGTACCAACTAATCCCTCAGAGGGCTTGAGCAGGCAGAATTCCTGTTAAGAGAAAGGCTGATAATACAGCTTTGAGTGTCGGGAAAATATGTCTTTCCTCTAAAAGGGAGGACAAAAATTATATTCTCTCTGTTGTCTAATCAAGGAAAGCCCTATCTGACACATACAACATTTAAGGCTGAGTCCTCTCAAATTTCCAAGGGCAGAGTCTGAATAAAAACCAAAATTCTACTCAACCATAGAGGGAAGACAACCTAGGAAGAAGCCTTCCTAGGCTGAGTTTCAATAAGTAAAAAATAATTCTTCTCTCAAGCCTGATTAATGTGTCATCAGGACTTCAGTGGCTATTCACAGCACCGAGTAGACACCCTATTTACGCCAGTGGTAATTAGGCACGTTCTGTTGTTTGTACCCCCAGATGGCCCCATTCCCCATTCAATCTTTGAGGGATCTCACATTAATGCAAATGCTGGATCTTTAGCAGAAAGGCTACAGGATTCCACCTGGTTTTCTTGGGATGAAGATGATTGATAAGCAGGAATTCCACCCCCTTCCACTATATTTAAAATTCACAGTATTTACATTATGAAAAGGAGGCCCCCCCCCCCCCCGCAAGGAATAAGCAGAATACTTTACCTTATGCACGCAAGACTTCGCATTCAGAAAAAAGAGCTCCACAGTTGTTTTGTCCTTCAAAAATGATATGCTCTCAATGTAAAACCTGAAGGAGAACAAAATAAATTCACTTCCTGAAATTCAATGTCCTTCTCCCACCATCACTTCATTTCTTTATTTTTATCCACTACTTCAACTTCTAGATGAGGAAGAATTCGGACGAATTGTTGTCGAGGGCTTCCTCTTTCCTCATTATTATTTTTAAAAAACTGGACAAATCCTCAAAAGTGAAATTTATTTGCTGCCCAATGCCATTTATTTACAGCCCTCACATCTGTGAAGGACTTACCATGTACCCACGTAATGCCAGGTTGGTAGGAGTGGGCGTGTTATTTCGTTAGGGTCGGAAACTCCCAGTACAAAATTGGCTTGCACATTCACCGTAACTTATAGTCTGGAGGACAGAGAAGTTAAATGATTTGCCCAGAGTCACACAGCCAATGTGAGACCAGCTCTTGGTGCCCAAAGCACCTTACATTTTATTAAAACTTTTGCTGAGTAAGAACTTACACAATCCTGTACACAAATAGACCCTGAGGCAGTCTATTAAAATTTGTTTTTCCGGACTCCAGGTGGGGTTTAAGGGCCCCAGGCTCACCCAGTCTATCCCTCTACATTAGAAGCAGTCAGGCTTTCCCTTGGCCAGTAGCCAAGACTTGCCTATAAATGCTACCCTGGTCTTTTCTCATGCAAATGAATGTATTTCTGGTCTCCCCCTCTCCATGCTCTGCTTTTGATAGTGCAATCTGTGAGATTACATTGAGCAGGTCTCTGTTTGCTCTGGCATTTCCTTCTGTGGAGGGCTGAGGCCTTGGGGACTGCCTATTTTTGTCATCCTGGGATGATAAAGCTGGTTGGTGGAGGCAGGTTCTTTATGGACGTTGAGTGGGAAAACTTAGGCTCCCAAGTGGTGTTCAAGTGTTTGTGCCTGGTCTTATAAATAATACATTTGATGATAGAGTGGCAGACTCATCTGGGGGTCTGGGAAGAGGGCTTTGCTCTTAAATTGGTGTGAGTCATGAGAAACCGGCTACTCAAGTGGCCCTCAAAGCCCCTGCCTGGCTATGCATTATGATGGTGTGATACTGGCCATGGTCCCCTCAGTGGTTTCTCTTTACAGAGGTGAAGCATTTAAAAGTCAGGGAAAGGGCTGAAAAC
>NW_025387987.1:0-6779 GCF_016433145.1 Gracilinanus agilis | reverse complement strand
TATATATGTATATATATATATATGTATATATATATATATATGGAGGGTCCCCACTTATGGGATGGGAGGAAGAAAAGGAACTGATGCACAGTCAGAAAAATAGGAAGAAAACGAGTATAATGTAATATCAAGGAAGACAAGAGAGGAAGTTTAAAGAATGAGAGGTGGTCATCGGTATGTTGCAAAGGAGAGAAATCAAGGAGATTACCTGTGAAGAAGAGGCTATTTGAAAAGACAATTAGGAAGTTAGTGATAGTCATGAGGTGAATTTGTAGAGCTTGCAAGAGGTAGGCACCTGGTTATAGGGGCTTATAGAGAGAGTATGAAGTGAAGAAATGAAGCCTGGTGGTAGAACTTGAGAAATTAGCAAAAAACAGGAGTTAAACAGTAGCCAGAGAAGATAGAGGGTAAAAAGTGAAAAAATATTTTAAGTTGTCATAATCTGGGTGTTAATTGGGCAACAGCTGTTATTCAGCAATGTGTATGTCTGGTTCAGACAGTACAAATGAGCAAGATGGACCCAAAATTAAATAGTAGGAAGAAATTGGACTGAATTGTCTTCAGAAAGTTGTAAAACTCTCTTAATGACTTCAATTTTCTCCCAGAAACAATTTTAATATCTTTATTTTACCAGTGTTTTTGTATGGCATAAATCTTGAGCATAATTTATGAAGAATTTAAAATGATTATCACACAGAGGACTCTGGAAAGGTACATGGTGAGTTTGAGAAGGCTATATGATATTAGCAGTGTGGAACTTGAAGAACAGGAATAAAAAATGTCATTGAGGAAATATATAATTGGAAAAGAAGATGGGCTGAGCATATGGAAAGGGTGAATCATGACAGGTGGACAGCTACAGTGCTTCATTTATATCCTCACCATGTCAAGAGAAATTGAGGAAGGACAGATCCATGGTGGCAACTTATAGGAAGGCAGGGACAAGAGTTGAGTAGGATGGGCAGGCGTGGGTTAATTGTGATCTATATTATTGAAGTCAACCTACAAATCAAAGAGATCACAGTTCTGTTTGAGTTCCTGAGAATATTAAGATATAGGATTTATAGGGAAAGGTGGCTGCCAACAATAATTATAACCAGCACTTAAAAAGTGCATTAAGGTTTGCAGAGTGCTTTACAAACATCTCATATTATCCTCACAACATCCCTGAGATAGGTAGGTGCTATTATTATTTTCATTTTACAGATAAGGAAATTGAGGCTAGCAGAAGTTAATTAACTTCCCTGGAAATCACACAGCTAGGAAGTGTCTGAGGTCAGATTCAAACCCAAGATTTCCTATCTCTAGGTTACCCATCTCTATCTACTGAGCCACCTAATTGCCTTGGGTACCTAATATTTTCAGTAAAAATCTTATTAGAAATCATGGAAGTATGCTTTATGCTTATATATACATTCAAGTTCACTATTATTTGAAATGGAAGCTTCAGCACCAGGACAGCAGCATTTGGAGGGATTGGAGGCAGTGAGGTTTTCTCAATGATTCAGGCTTTGGCTTTGCTCCTTCCATGAATGGAAGGCAGTTGGCCACTGGCTCAGAAAACACAGTGAATGTTTGTGTTCAACTTCCTCTTTGAGCCTTTTCAGAGGATCCTTAAGACTTTTTAGTAGAACTTCTGCAACCCTGTTTTAGGTCTTTAAGAATGTCTATTCTGTATGAATTTAACATCCCAGGCACTGTGGATACAAAATAGTGAGTACTCAGCCACTGCTCTCAAGGAGCCTACAACCTAGTGATTCTAATATAATCCATTCATTAAACATTTATTAAATACTCTATTTTTTTCCATAGGTATTTTTCTAGGTACGGGAATCAGAGATAAAATAAAAATGAAATTATTTGCATTCGTGTAATTTATATTCAGATGAATTCAGACCTAAGATTTTGTAACCATTTCCCTGCAGAATTGAAAAAATTAACTCCAGCTTTTCAACTGGCTTGTAAACCCAAAGCAGGTGGGTCAAGCCCTCATTCTCATATTTATGCCCATTATCCTTTTTGTTTTCATTTATCCAACATTGTATACATTGTGAAAACAGGACCCACTAGCCTTTTCCACCTTTTTCCAAACTTTTCTTAGTATCTCATTGAGCTATTCTCTAACCATTCAAATGCTCTTACTCTTACTTTATCCTCAGGAGCTTTGTCAGAGTCTTTCTTTCATTTTGTATCCCCACTTGTTGAAAATATTTGTTAAGTACATTCTATTTTAAAGACATATATGTCTTTGCTAGGCATTGGAGGAAAGAAAGAAAAAAATGAAATGAGCTTTTGCTCTCAAGGGACTTTCTTTAATAGGGAGAGGCTGCATGTAGCAGTGCAAAGTAATTTTAAGAGAAAGAGAAGATTTATAGCTGGGAATGGGAGGGGGAATCAGAAAAAAAACAAGCTTCGCAGGTGATATATAAGGCCAGCATGGAAGAAAACCAGAGATTCTAAGAGTTATAGAGGAGGAGGTAGTACATTGCAGGTTTGGTGAGGGAGGGGAAAGGGGTACTCTCTATGCAAAATCATGAAGACAGGAAATAGAATGGGAAATTGGAAAACAGGTAGTAGACCAGTTTGGATAGATTATGTGAAAGGAAAGAATATAAAATGAATCTAGAAAGTTAGATGAGAGCTGATAGAGGTGAGTGTTTAATTCCAAACTCCAAGAGTTTATCCTAGAGGAAATAAGGAACCATCATTGAAAATTTTGAGAACCATGTTTAGTTCTGTGCCTTGAGATGTGAATTTGACAGCCGTGGGGAGTACTAATTGATGAGGAGACAGTTTGAAAGTAGGGAGACAAGATGACTGTTATCACCATCTTGATGGAATTTTTGAGCGATACAGTGGAGATAAATTCAGTGTGACAAGGTGAGAAAAGGGGAAGAATGAAAAGTGTTGAACCTGACTGGATTATTGGAAGAACGATTATGCTTTCAGTAGATAGAGGTAAGTTTGATAAGGGATATATTTTTGGAGAAAAGATGATAAATTCTGCCTTGTATGTGCTGAAATTGAGATGCTGTTGGGATATGTAGGTAAAGATGTGTAGCAGGCAGTTGTTAAGGTAGAACTGAAGTTCAGGGGAAAAATTAGGGCCTAATATGTAATTGTGGGTGACATCTGTGTAGAAATAATTGAATCTATGGAACTGCTAAAATTATTGAGAGAAGAGAAAAAAGACCCATAACAAAGCCTCGAAGATACCCACATTAAGTTAAAAGGAGTTGGAAGATGGATGGATAGATAGCTAATTAAATGCTTAATATATGTTTAAGAAATGGCAATCATGTCCAGCAATTCTCTAATCATGTGAGAGCAGGCCCCAGGGCTGAGGTATCTTGAAGTGAGTAATGAAGCTGGTGGAGAGGATGATCATGGGATTTTAAAATTTTCTTTAAACATTTTTTCAATTAAAATTTTTATTTTCTAAATTTCCCCTTTTATGCCTTCCATTAGAAAAACAAAATCTTTGTAGCAAATATGCATAATCAATCAATATTTCAATGAATTTCAATCAATAATCAATATGGAATAAATTCCAAACGATTGACCATATCCAAAAAATAATGTCTCATTCTATATCTTGAGGCCATCACTGCTCTGTCAGGTAAGTAGCAGAATGCTTCATCATGTTCTCTTAAAAAATCATAATTGTTATTGTATTGATGATCATGGGATTTAGATAGAGTTCAGAGAGACCTTAGAGGTCAGCTGGTCCAACTTCTTTATTTTATAGATGAGAAAACTTAAGCCCAAAGAGGTTGGTTAGAAATGTTTTGCATAAGGCTATATAAATGGTAAGTAGCAGAGTTGGAATTTGAACCCAGGCCCTCTGACTCCAGATCTAGTTGATTTTCTTACTGTACCAGTGTCTTTTCTGAGCTAATCAAAGAAACTAAGAAGAAGCTGTTAGGCAGGTAAGGAGGAGAACCAAGAGAGATCAGTGTTAAGAAATCTTAAGGAGGGGGGCAGCGGGGTGGCTCAGTGGATTGATAGTCAGGCCTAGAGATGGGAGGTCCTAGGTTGAAATTTGGCCTCAGATACTTCCTAGCTGTGTGACTCTGGGCAAATCACTTAACCCCCATTGCCTCACCCTTACCACTCTTCTGCCTTGGAACCAATACACAGTATTGATTCCAAGACAGAAGGTAAGGGTTTAAAAAGGAAAAGAAAAGAAATCTAAAGGAAGAATGAAGTATCTAGTGAGGAAGGGGATGGTCAGAATTGTCAAAAGCTATAGAGACATTTAGTAAAATGGAAACTGAAAAGACCATTGGATTTAGCATTGAAGAGGTCATTGTGAAGTTTGAAGAAAGTAGTTTCAGCCAGATTGCTAGGAGTTGAGAAGTAAGGCAATGCAGGCAATTAATTTAGCTGACTTTTCCTAGGACTTTGAAGGTAAATGGGAGGAGAAGTATAGTATGATAGCTTGAGGGTATGGCAGGGCTAGTTGAAGGTTCTTTAAGGATATGGGAGCTTTAGGAATGTTTGTAGGAAATAGGGAAAAGCTAGAGTCAGCTAAAGTGAAGTGTGGATATAGTGCTGGACCTGGAGTCAGGAAGACCCGAGTTCAAATGTGTCCTCACAAACTAGTAGTGTGACCTTGGGCAAGTCACTTAACCTTTGTCTGACTTGCTTTCCTCAGCTTTAAATGGGAATAATGATAGCACCTATTACTGAGGGTCATTATGAAGGTCAAAAAAATTATTTGTATAACACTTAGCATGGTGCCTGGCATGTAGTAGGTGCTTAATAAATGCTTGTTCCCTTTCCCTTTTACCCCCACCTCCCCACCCCCTCAATGGATAAGGAGATTGAAGATGAAAGACAATGAAGGCATAATTGAGAGAACAAGATCGCAGAAGAAAAAGGGGATGGGATCAAGGGCACAAGTAGAGAGGTTGATCTTGACAGGAAGGACCACTTCTTCCCCAGAGTTTGAAGCAAAGCAGGTGAGAATGGGGAATGATATAGAGGGATTTTCAAGGTGTGGAGAAGGGGAGACAGCTCACAATGTTGGCTTCTTGTTTCCTCTGTGAAATAATAATAATAATAGCTAGCATTTGTATAGTGCTTTAGAGTTTGCAAAGCACCTCGAAAATACTATCTTGTTTTAGCTTAACAACAACTTGCCTGGGATAGGTGCTATATTATCTCCATTTTACAGATAAGGAAAGTGAGTCAGACAGAGGCTGTGACTTGTCCAGGGTCACATAGCTAGTAAATGTGTGAGGCCCATTTGAACTCAGGTCTTCCTAATTCCAGGTCAGTTTTCTATCCACTGTTTAACCTGTCTTCCTAATAGGAGTAAAGTAGGAAAAAGGGCATAGGATCATAGATCCTCTGCTGAGAGTGAAAGAATAGGGAATAGAGAAAAGGTTTAGAATATTTAGAATAGTTCCTGTGGGCTGTAAAGACTTATTTGGGATTAGATCATGATTGATTTGTAGTGGACTTAGTCTGAATGGTTGTGTGTTTCTAGCAGAACACTGATATGTAATAGTAAAGAAGGTATGTGGTGGAGGTAGTAGAATTTTAGGGTATGGTTTCCTTTTCTTTACTTCTGTAACTGATTCAGATCTATGGCTGTGCAGCAGTGTCTTTTTCAACTGCCACTTTGCCTGAAACATTTTCCTAAATCTTCCTATTTCTCTGCTCAAATGCTTACTTTTTCTTTAATAGTTCCCATTGTATGACTTTCCATTCAGTTAACACTTAGGTGTTTAGAGTGTACAGATTCTGTGTTCAGCACTGGGAAAGATGGTGTCTGGTTAATACATGATCCTTCTCATGATGCTCCCAGTCTCGTAAGGAGATAAAATGCAAAAATACATATAACTGTAATGGATGTCATATGATGAATACATTGAAAAACTAAGTGCTATGTGAGGTCTGATAGTGAAGATAGTTCTGACTCAGGGGATCAGGAAAAGCTTCATGGAAAGGATAGTATTTGAACTAGTTTTTAAAGTTTGGGTGGGAATTTAATACCCAGTAGGGGGAAAAGAAGACATTCCAGGCATAAGGAATAACATTGAACAAAGGCATGGAGGTTGGACAGCTATATGTCAGAGAATAGTTTAGTTAGAACAGGGATTAATCTTTTTGGATTTCTTTGGCAGTCTGGTGAAGCCAATGCACCCTTTTCTCACAATAATCTTTTTAAATGTATAAAATACACAGAATTACAAAGGAATTATTTATATTAAAATATTAAAAAATTAAAATTTATATTAAAAAGTCAAAATGTTAAATAATTTTGTAATCTAGGAATGTTATTAATACATTAAATCAAACAGTACATTTAAAATATAGATCTGTTAAAGTTAAAATTTATTTTCTACAGCTATTAGTGTGAAGGCTGTTTACATTAAATAGGAATATTAAACTAGAGTGATTTTTGACAAAGCTACATTTTCAGCTGTGATGTCATATGAAAGTAAAAGTATGGTTTCTACTGAAGACAAAGTCACAAGTACCGTTAATGTTACTGCAGTTTGTTGCCCACTTTTATATTTGAAGGAAATTCTAAATTTCAGTTAGAATTTAGTGAAAACAAAGATGTAATTTTTTTCCTACTCAAGTTCATGGACTCCCTGAAATCTGTCATGGTTTCCCAAGGAAGTCCGGACAACTAAATTAAGAACACCTGAGTTAGAGTATAGAGTGCCTGAGAAAAGCCAGATAAGGCTGGAAAAGCAGGATGTTGTCAGGTTGCTGTTTTGGATATTTTTGGATGCTCTCTCTTCCTTCCTTCCTTCCTTCCT
>NW_025387986.1:0-2070 GCF_016433145.1 Gracilinanus agilis | reverse complement strand
TTTAAAATGGTTATAATATTTATACTGCAATCTCTTGACTTGTTATAAAGAAAGCACTTTTAAAAACTTATAACCTCTTATGATTATAAACTACTATTATTTCCTATGACATGATTGATGAAAGGATCAACAGTGAAAATGGATATAAAGTATTTATAACAATAAGTAATTTTGATCATAATAAAGAGATAAATTGATATAGTGGAAAGAGTATTAGGTTTGCAATCAGGGAAATGTGAGATTTCATTTCATTTCTATCATTATTTTTGTGGCCCTAGAAAGATCATTTGACATCTTTGTGCTTCAGGCAGTAAAGGTTATAATCTGTTTTGAATGGCATCCATCATCATCAATGTGATAATATATTTCACATATTATCTATCAGCCATAAAATAAAGATCATGATATAAACCCTTTCTGAAGTCACATAGTTTTCACATGATTATAAAATGTCTGGGTTGGTAGGGATATTAGTGATCATTTAATACAATCCATGACTGAGAAAGAATTTCCTACTATGATCTTATCTACAAGTGATATGGCCTTTCTTTGAAGTTCAATAATGTAGTAGCCCATTCCAGTTTTTTATTATAATATTTTTTTTCAGATTACTTGTCAATTCAATTTTTCAATATTTGTTTTCTAATATAATGCAATCCATGTTACCTCTTTCCTCCCACCCCTCCCACCTCTCCAAAAGGTAAATAATATGATAAATATGATATATAGATTGCACATATATTCTTGAATAATATATAATTACATGTTTATTATGTTGTAAAAGAAGACATATGGATTTTACTAGAAATATAATCATGAAAGAAACAAAGAATGGAATATTTCAATTTGTATTCAGAATCCAGCAGTTTCCAACATGATCTAACCACAGAACAGAATGGTGGGTTTAATTGTAATCTCTAATCAGATGATTCTTACATTTACATATTCAACATCAAGCTCAAGTCTTATGTTACTAAGAGCCTAGTGTACATTTCATGCAAGAAGCTGGTAAAACTCGATTCAACTATGAAGGACTCATTTACTCTTCTCATATTACTTTTTTCATATTTCCTTCTACTAAAAATTACTTTTTAGGGGAAAAGGATTTATATGTACAAAATGTTTATAGCACCTCTTTTTGGTAGCAAATAATTGGAAATTGAAGGCATGCCCATCAATTCAAAAATGTCTAAACAAGTTGAGACATGATTATGATAGAATGTCATTGTAGTATGGTTTCAGAAAAATCTGGGAAGGCCAGTATGAATGGAAGCAAATTAAAATAAGCAGTACCAGGAGTTCATTTTGCCCAGTAATAGCAATGACTTATTGATGATAAGCTATGAAACGTAGCTACTCTGGTCAATGAAATGATTTAAGACAATTCTGAAAGTTATAATGAAAAATATTTTCAACTTCTAGGGAGAGAAATGATGAACTGTTAGTGCAAATTTAAATATATTTTTCCACTTTATTTTTCTTGTTCTTGTTTTGTATTATGGTAAATATGGAAATATATATTTGCATGATTTCGCATGTAAAATTGATTAACATTGCTTGTTTTCTCGATGAATGAAGGAGCTGAAAAGAGGAAGAAAATTAGGAACTCAGATTTTTTAAAATGAATGTTGAGAATAAATAAATCATCTTTTTTAGAAGAAAAAACATTTTCCTCATTGAAATTATGACCGGTCTTCCATTATATTTTGTTTAGGAATTCTGAATTATCTACAAATTTGTAATTTCCTTTGCCACATTCTTCCAATCACAAGGCAAATTTAATAGCTTTTACCTTCATAACAACTTTTCATGCAGTATGACCCCATATTTAAATAGCCATCATCTTAGTTCACATTATCATCACTTCTTATCTACACAATTTTCATCTCCTCTTTGTATCTATTTCCATTGAGTCTCTCTTATTTCCACTCTATCACCCTTTATAATCTGCCAAAATGGTTATCTTTAAATATAATGTAAACATGCCCATTTCTCTTTTCTAGTCCACATCTGTGGCATGTTATAGTTACCACTATAAAACATGAAGTCTTTTTTTTTTAAACATTTACT
>NW_025387985.1:0-1323 GCF_016433145.1 Gracilinanus agilis | reverse complement strand
GTATATATACTCTATATATGTATATTCAGATGCCAGAAATAATAATACTATATATAATAATAATAATAATAATAATATAACATTTGTAGAACACTTTTGTCTGTAATGAAGGAAGGCAAAGGCATAATATGACCTTTCTACAGATAAGAAAACCAAGAGGTTAAGGGACTTGCCCAGGATCACTCAGCTAGAACACATTGCCACCAAGTAATTCCTCAGTTAAGTGTCTCTTCATTTATCTGTCTAGTTTGAATACAACATTTATTAGTAGCCTACCATGAGTTAAACAGAGATAGCCCCTGGGAGACAAAGTATGGACGGAGAGCTGTCCTTAGAGACAGGAAGACCTGGCTTCAAGATCCAGATCTCCTGACTCAAGATCGGCTCTCTCCCCCTNCAAGACACCGGGAACTACCATAGCCCATGTTTTCTCCTGTGTGTGAGTGAGCATGTGTGTGTCTTCTCTAGAGTCTTACACAACTCCTTAAGACAAAACTACAGAGACAGCAGGAGCAGATCTGCATTAGTGGAGAGAATTTCCACATCATGAGTTCCCAATGCCAGTGACATCACAGGTCTGGTCTTCTATCCCTATATATAAGCTTCATCGGGCAGTAACAAAGTGCCCCATTTTTTATTTCTTCTTTTCCCTCTGGGCAGCTTTGAAAATGCTTTGTTGATGCTTTTCCCCCATATCTGGCCCTCCCCATCAATCTACCTTCCCCTGCTCCCTAGTAGAAAGCCCTCCAGTGTTATAACCAATATGTACAGTCAAGGAAAAAAATTAAGATATTGGTCATGGCTAGAATGCAGAGCTACACCTTGTTTGTTGCCTCAACCAAAAGATTGAAAGGTTGGGCTCCCAACAACCTTCTGATTGGTCTCCTGGCCTCAAGCATCTCCTCTCTTGTTCTTCCTCCAAACAGTGATCAAAATGATTTCCTTAAAATTCCCATCACTTCACTACTCCATAGACTCCAGGGTCTTCCTATTAGCTCTTGGATCCCCCGAGATGTGGAAGGAATATCCATGAGATCAAAAAGAAAGATAAGGACAGTTGGGTAGTTCAGTGGATTGAGAGCCAGACCTAGAGATAGGAGGTCCAAGATTCAAATTTGTCCTCAGACACTTCTTAGCTGTGTGACCCTGGGCAAATCACTTAACCTCTATTGCCTAGTCCTTACTGCTCTTCTGCCTAATTGATTCTAAGAAAGAAGGTAAGGGAAGAAAGAGAGAAAGGAAGGAAGGAAGGAAGGAAGGAAGGAAGGAAGAGAGAGAGAGAGAGAGAGAGAGAGAGAGAGAGAGAGAAAGAAAGAAAGAAAG
>NW_025387984.1:0-3942 GCF_016433145.1 Gracilinanus agilis | reverse complement strand
TAAACATTTTACATATCTAGAAATATATTTCTATAAACATTTTCTATATCTAGCAATATATTTCTATAAATGTATGTTTTCTATAGCAATATATTTCTATAAATATTTTCTATATCTAGCAATATATTTCTATAAAGGTATGTTTTCTATAGCAATATATTTCTATAAATATTTTCTATATCTAGCAACATATTTCTATAAATGTATATTTTCTATATCTAGAAATATATTTCTGTAAATGTATATTTTGTATATCTAGAAATATTTCTATAAATGTATATTTTCTATATCTAGAAATATATTTCTATAAATGTATATTTTGTATATCTAGAAATATTTCTATAAATGTATATTNTAGAAATATATTTCTATAAATGTATATTTTGTATATCTAGAAATATTTCTATAAATGTATATTTTCTATGTCTAGAAATATATTTCTACAAATATAAAATATATGTCTATAAATATGTATTCATATATGTGAAGAGGCAGAGAGATCATTACTCAAACACTCATTTAACCAATGAGGTGGCAACAATGATGAAAATGATAATAAAAATAATAGGGCGAGAAGGAATAAGCATTTATATGGTTCCTACTATGCACCTACAGGCACTGGACAAAGCACTTTTACAAATATCTCATTTGCTCCTCCCCAAAACTTTGTGAGGTGTAGGTGCTATTATTATTCCCATTTTAGAGAAGAGGAAATTGAGCCAAATAGAGGTTAACATTTATAGAATGCTTTAAGGTTTTCAAAGAACTCTACTAAGAGTTCACATTTATTTATGGCCCTTTCAGATTCCCAAAGTGTGCTTTACATAAATTATCCCATTTCTTCTTCACTACAATCCTATGGGCGAGGTGTGATTGTTATCACTCCCATTTTAGAGATGAGGAAAACCGAGTGGGAGAAGCTCCCCCGTCTGTAGTCACCCAAGTAATGGTTTAGGCACTGGGCCACCTAGTGGTCTGTAATCGTTATGACACAACATGATATAAGCTAGATAAGGAGAGGGAGTCACTTTACCCCTCATTGTCTCCAAGAAATTCTCTAAGATTATAAATCCCAGAAAAACTAGAAAAAAACAGAAGGAGTGGCCTCACTGGGAGTTCCCTATACCAAAAAATACAATCCCTCCCCAAAGTCAAGTCTACACTGTTTTTTTGTTTGTTTGTTTGTTTTTAAAAACCTTTACCTTCTGTCTTAGAATTGATATAAACATTGGTTGTAGGACAGAATCTCAGCTAAGAGCTAGGCAATGGGTTAAGTGACTTACCCAGAATCACACAGCTAGGAAGTAACCAAGGTCGTATTTGAACCCAGGACCTCTTGTCTCTAAGACTGGCTCTCTCTCCATCTACTGAGCCACCCAGCTACCCTGAGCTTAGGTTGTTTTAATGCTCCCCGGCCAAGGAGATGAGCTGGGGTGCCTAGTATGGTGTAGACACAAAGCAGGAGGCTGTTTCTGCCCCAGAAGGTCTGGCTGGGAGGCTTGGTCCTGACCCTCATTTGCTGTTTGATCCTGGGCATGTTTCTGTACCAATGATCCGTCCCTCTGTTTCCCCATCTCTAAAGGGGGACCAATAAATGAGGGAGCCCCAATCTCCCAGGATGGCTGGGAGGAGAACGCCGGATCAATGTGAGTTATTATTGACTCGCCCAAGGTCACCCAGTGAACGGGTGGCCGAGCCAAGTCTGGATGCCAGGTTTTGCTGTTTGCACTGTACCACACCATTAGCCTTTTGAAAGGGCCCTGGGCCAAGAGGACTTGGCTCCTCTTTCTCATTGTTCATGCAAGAGAGAGGAGTGACAGTTGGAGAAAGGAAGCCCAACTCAGAGCCCCAGGACTGCTTCCCTGGGGGGCTGCTGAGTCCTAAGCAGCAGGGAGGAGGTATATTTAGACCCGCCACTCCTGGTAACCAGCGCCAGGCAGGATGGGAGAACCAGCCAGCCCTTCGGCAAAAGCCGGGCCCTCTTATCTCTCACCTGCACTGTAGAGCAAAGAGTAGAGTGAGCCAGGCCTAGCTGGGGCTTGGGAGGAGAGGAGAGGAGAGTCCCTCCTTTGTTTTTTGTTTTTAAAACCCTTACGTAGAATCTTAAAATCAATCTTAGACAATGCTGTGTGTCGGTTCCAAGGCAGAAGAAGAGCTGTAAGGGCTAGGCAATGGGGGGGTTAAGAGTCCTGCCCAGAGTCACACAGCGAGGAAGTGTCTGATGCCAGATTTGAACCCGGGACCTCCTCTCTCTGGTTCTGGCTGACCATCCACAGAGCTACCCAATTGCCGGAGTCCCTCATTTGTTAGAATCGGTTCCCACAGGTGGGAGCCTGAGCCCGAGTGAACAGTTTGGCTACTCCACCTCACTGACCAAACAGTACTTCTGGCTTTGGTGACCTCCGCCGGGCAATGCCAGGCAACCTCCCCCTTCCAATCTACCCATTATTGCCCCCTGTCGAAGGTCTCCATGGTGCAAGGATGGGATTCTGTGCTAGGTGCTGTAGGGAATGAAAATCTAAATAGAGAGAGCTTCTGGGGGCCAGAGGGAGCTTCTGTTTGCCTGGGAGTGCAGGACCTGTAAAATAAAGAAAAGGAATATGAAAATGAAGAGTGCCACACTGGTGGTGATGGGGCTTAGACCCACATTTTTTTGCTTCAGATCTAGTTCTCTTTCCATTCTCCTACGTGGTCTTGTCTCCTGCACCCTGCTTTACAACAGAACCTAAAGGGGATCTTGGATCCTAAGACTGATGGCATAGCTAGCTATCTTCTGGGGGTCCAGGGTCCAGATTCTTGTACGAGTGGACTTCTAAAACCATGTGATGGGGCTGAAAGAATCCGACGCCAGCTGAGCCTTGGCTCTTTCACCAATCTGGATGACCTTGTATTGGACAAGTCTTGCCTTTGCGGGGCTCTGTGCCTCATCTCTAAAATTAATTGGCTGGACCAGAGTCCTTTGAAGGTCCCTTCTCTTCCTTGTCACGGACTTGGGGATCTCTTTACAGGTCGTTCTTCCCTTCCCTTGGCTCCCCACCAGACTGTAGCCTTCTTGAGGGCAGGGCAAGGATTATTTCAGTCCTGGTTTCCTAGAATTGACCCTATGGCCTTTCCTGTAGCAGTTACTACTAGCGAGTTGGGTTGGTGCCATCCCAGAGTCCCCCATTCCAAGTATTCCAGGACCCTGAGGGGAAGAAGCCCAAGATAGATGGTCAGTGCTTGCTTTGGAGTGTTGGGCAAACCTCTTTGAAACAGCTTTGAAAAATCATAGAATAATATAGCATGGCGGTGCTCGAAGGACCTTGGAGATGACCTGGTCCATCCCTTTAGCTTACTGAAGAGGAAGCCTGGCATGAGCTGGTGGCAGAAGCAAGATTCTCTTGAACCCAAATGGCTGGTTCCACTGTAGAATACCTTATCAGAAGAGACAGAAACTCAACAGTTTCTCAGGCACTTGGCACTCTCAGAGGGCCATGGATTTAGGGTTGAAGTTGGAAAGCAGTCAGTGTGTGTGTGTGTGTGTGTGTGTGTGTGTGTGTGTGTGTGTGTGTGTGTATGTGTGTCTGTCTGTCTGTCAGTCAGTCAGGGAGAGGTCCCCATCGCCTCTCAGCTGGATCTACTGGGTCCCACATGGCAGAAGACAGGGCCAAGAGGCCACTGGGGTACACTGATTGGGAGGGGGCCAGAGCAAGAGACCAGCCAGGGTGGAGGCTGAGGGGAACCAGTGCTGGGGAAAAAGGCCCAGCCCGGGAGAAAGGAGGAAACCCAATCACCCAGAGAGCCAAGTGGTCGGTTTGGAGGAGGGCAGGGACTGGAGATAAAAAGCCCCAGGCTCGGATCAGAAACACACAGGCCCCCATTGTTCGCCTGTCACACTTCCCCTGGCTTTATTGCTTTTGTCCAACACCCTATTGTCTGATTTCCTTTTGTCCCCCATTCAGC
>NW_025387983.1:0-4714 GCF_016433145.1 Gracilinanus agilis | reverse complement strand
AAGTCCACCTGTTCTGATAAAATATGGCAGCTACTCTGATTAAACAAAATCTGAAAGAGAAGCAAAATAGAATAATGGTCTGTGGACACAAAGTTCTGGAGTTATTTCTGTTGCCAATGAAGAACTGGTCAGGCAAGAGCTCCAAGCAGGCACCATACTGGCTGATCTGGAGCTGGCAAGATCCACGTTCAAGTGCTCTCTCTCTCTCTCCATCCATCCGTCCATCCATCCATCCATCCATCCATAAAGTACCTACTATGTGTCAGATACTGTGTTAAATGCTGGGGATATAAGAACAAAGAAGGGCATAATCACTGTCCTCAAAGCTTAATGGGGGAGATAAGCATACACAGATACATACACAGACACAGGCACATATACATAAACACATACCACACACACACACACACACACACACACACACATATGGAGAGAGGAAATAAACATTATGTAGCATTTACTCTATGAAAGGGACTATGTTAAGCATTTTACAAATATGACCTCATTTGATCCTCACAACAACCCTGGGAGGTAGGAGCTATTATTATCCCCATTTTGCAAATGAAAAAACTGAGGCAAACTGAGGTTAAGTGATTTGCCCAGGGTCACACAGCTTCTAAGTATGTGAGCCTGGATTTAAACTTAGGTCTTCCCGCCTTAGCACTCTACCTATTGAGTCATACATGAATCCACACACACATGTGTGTATATATGTGGTATCTATCTATCTATCTATCTGTCTGTCTGTCTGTCTGTCTGTCTATCTATCTCTATCTATCTATCTATCTATCTATCTATCTATCTATCTATCTATCTATCTATCTATCNTTGTCTATCTATCTATCTATCTATCTATCTATCTATCTATCTATCTATCTATCTATCCATCCATTTATCTATCTATTTGTCTGTCTGTCTACCTACCTACCTACCTACCTACCTACCTATTTGTCTGTCTGTCTGTCTATCTATCTATCTATCTATCTATCTATCTATCTATCTATCTATCTATCTATCTATCTGTCTGTCTGTCTGTCTATGTACCTACCTACCTATCTATGTCTGTGTTATATGTATCCATAGGGGAGTCATTTCCAATTCTCTCAGGCAGCTCTTACCTTTCCAGAGTTAGATAATGCAATTGAGTGTGGGGGATGCCCACTCTGAGTTCTCCTAAACTAATATAATCACTGATCTAGACTTCTTCCCTGCCCCAACTGGCCTCCATCCCTGCCCACGGTGCATCATATCACATTTCCTTCCATTGAAAATCAATCTTTAGCTGCTTTTTTCCTCCTGAAAGACTGTGGCTTGTTCTTATTGGAAAATCCAGGGATTATCTTCTCTTGTGTATTCATATATATTATATATGAATCCCTTAAGTCAGAGATTTCCATGGGCAAGAGGAGGCCGGGGAATATTATGGGAATTTAAGAAAAAATTAGGATGTGATGCAAAACTGAAAGGGACCTTGGAAACCATTGAGTCTAGTCTTTTCATTTTATAGATGATGAAACAAACACCTGGAGGGATGAGGGACTTTCTTAGAGCTACACAGGAAGCCAAGGACAGAGCTGAGATTAGAGCCCAGGGTCTCTTGCCTCATCTGTTTTCCATGCAGCATTTGGACCCCAGTGTGCCATTTGTGAGCCCTGTAGTACAAAGCATTATATTACTGCATAATGAAGAATACGACATAGAGACCCTTGTCATATAAGTATCAGTCCTAAAGCTCTTATACTGGCAATTCTTTGGCACATAGTGAATGCCAATTGCCTATCCCAGTGATGGGCAAACTTTTTAGAGAGGCCAAAGGAAAGGAAATGCTCATTTGTCAGTCTGTTTCTAAGGCAACTCTTTGGAAGTTTCATTGCATTGTTTCCTATTCACTGTATTCATCAGATTAGGAATAATGTCATAGAACATTTCAGGGGGCCAGGTCTGGCCCCCGGGCCGTAGTTTGCCCATTACTAGCCTAGACTCAACTCCAAAGGCATTCAATGTTTGTGGTTAACGCATGGGATGGCACAGTCAGAGGAATAGAACTTCTTCTAGATGAGAGCATTCAGTTCTCTTTGTTTACCTTAGTAGAAAACCTCCAAGCCCATCAAGGTGGTCATGAGTGGGCTAAGCTTTGGTTCTGGAGTCAGGAAGACCTCAGTTTAAATCTAGCCTCAGACGCTTATCAGCTGTGTGACCCTAAATCAGTCACGACATTCTCTTTGCTTTAAGTTTTCACCATTTCTAAAATAGAGATGATTAAATAGCACCTACCTCCCAGAGTTGTTGGGATGACAAAATGATTATATTTATAAATTTCTTTGCAAACAGTAAGGCATTATATTGATGCCATATCATCATCACCATCATCATCATCATCATCATCATCATCACCATCATCACCATCATCAGCATCATCATCATCACCATCATCATCACCATCATCACCATCATCATTAAAATCTCTGGGGCATCCTGGTGATCCTGGGTGAGATATTATTATCTGAATAGAGAAGAGCTTCTGGGAACCATTGTATGATGTCTCTTTTCCTAGTAAAGTAACAAAGAGACGCAGTGAGTGGTGATGAAGTGGGCCAAGGAAGGCGTGCTCTCCTTATATCCTTTGTGGAAATGTTGATGTGATTTTTATATCGTTCAGTCAAACCTATGGTTAGACAACCGAGACTCAGGACTTGTCTATTTCTTGATATCCTGAACCTGACATATACAGAGTGGTTAAAATGATGGTTCTCTTTAGCTTAGTTCTCTAACTGGGTTAAATATATATACTTATACAAAGGTAAAATGTCATGTTTGTGATACGAAGCTGAGAATTGGTACCAGTCCTTAGATGTTTTGTAAGAAGCAGCAGCTTTGACAAAGGATGAAGACAGGCAGTCCATGAGCTCTGTGGCTGATGCAGCCTCTCTACGAGTTGTCATCATTTTCACAGAATCCAGGCCATGGAATTCTTTATCCTAAAACACTGTGAACATTGAAAGACCCAAGAGCAGCCTCCAAATGCTGGAGCATCTCTCCTTCCCTTTGAGTTTGAGGGGGAGAAGAGCATTTTGTAAACCTAAAAGTACAACAGAAGCATGAGTTATCAGTCAATCAATTACCACCCAAGCCTTTATTAAGTGTCTTTTCCTGTGACAAGCATGTCTTGTTGTTAATATTATTATTAATGCCTTCATTCCTTATCATCTGAATCTTAAATGATCTGGAGACATGGAATTTTATTGCTGGAAAGGAACCTGAGATCACTGGGTTTCAAGGTTCTAGCTCTGCCTGCACTTTTATTATGTCTATTACAGGTGTTCTCATTGCTTTTTTGGGTTCTGTACCCTTTTGGCAGTCAATTTACTGATGCTCAGGGATCCCTTTACATAAAAAATACCAGAATACAAAGGAAATATATTATATTGAAATATAATTTTATGTAAACCAAGATCATAGATGCACAGTTGAGGACCCCCAGGCAATCCCTTCCCATTGACTTTTATAGAGAAATAAACTAAGGTCCCAGAAAAAGAAGGTAAGATTTAATTGCCAGATAACATCCTACAGTTGAGCCAGACCTGGTAAGTGAGGGTCTTCTCATCTGATTCCTGGTCCAATGCTCTTCCCACTAGAGGCCTCTCTTCCCAGGCATAACCAAAACTCTCTAGCAGGGTCTTTCTTCCATAAGTCTGAGCCTTGACATCAACTCTCTGAGCTAGAGTCTATTTTTAGGCTCAGGAGGGCACTGTGGTGCTGAGGGGAAGAGTCAAGCTCCTTCCTCCTTTCTTTCCCTCTCACAGTAGTAATTCCCACAGGCTCAGGACAGCTCCTGGCAGCCAGGTAGCACATTATGAAACCACTCGAGCAAAGCCTTCATTGGGGAGCATGTCAGCAGTTTTCCAAGATAGTCAATCCTTGAGATTCTTACAGTTAAACAGAAACTAGAATTGTGGATGTTAGCACTTGATTGGATTTATTTGTTCTGATGTCCCATACTGGCACAGGATGCCATCCTTGGCTGCCCAGAGACTGGGCTAGCCGACTGCCAGATCAGGCAAAGCTTACCAAGCAAGAAGAGGGCCCATGATGGCCTTGGAAAACCTCTGTGTATCTATTGCCTATGGACCAGTCTAGCTGAGAGTGGAGACTCGTCTCCAACTCAGTCTCAGTGGTGACTGAGGCTGTTTTGGACCAAAACTACACATTGCATTTAGTGTATTTGTAGCCACAGTTCCTGCATCATCACCGTCATCATTCTCAGCAGCAGTTAGATGACACAGTAGATAAAGTGTTAAGTGTGGAGTCAGGAAATCCTGAATTAAAATCTCACCTCAGAAACTTCCTAGCTTGGTGGCTCACTTAACCTCTGCCTGCCTCAGTTTCCTCATTTGCAAAATAGGAATAGTCATAGCATCTATCTACTAGGGTTGTCATGAGACTCGTGAGATATTGTAAAGCACTTAGCACAGTGCCTGGCACTATGAAGGCAAATGCTTATTCCCTTCTCCTTATCATCATAGATAACATTCTTATAGTGCTTAAAGGTTTACAAAGTGTACCATATAAATATTATCTTATTTAACTTCCCTCCCTCCCTCTCTCTTCTTCCTTCCTTCCTTCCTTCCTTCCTTCCTTCCTTCCTTCCTTCCTCCCTCCCTCCTCCCTTCTTTCTTTCTTTCTTTCTTTCTTTCTTTCTTTCTTTCTTTCTTTC
>NW_025387982.1:0-1239 GCF_016433145.1 Gracilinanus agilis | reverse complement strand
CTGGTCCATGAATCTCACCAACCACATTAAAATGTTCTTTAAATGCCCCATATGTTACTTTAGGTGTCTTATTTTTCTCAAGTGACGAAGACTCCCATTTTATATGTCTCTGCCTTTTAGAGATTTCCCCCCCTCCACACCTTAAAGAATCCTTTTTTTTTTTTTTGCATTTTCAGGCAGCCACACATTAGCTGATGTTCAAAATTTCTTCTTGAGTAGCTGGCCATTCTAAGAACACTTCCTGATTTGAAACAACTGCTGCAGATACTCTTCCCAGACATAAATATAATTCTAACTCTGAGTTGACAGTATTTCATTGAAACTGCACTTTTCATTAGGACATGATAATGACAATGAAAGAGCCTACTTTTGCCAGACTTTCAGAGGGCAGAAATGATGATAGACCATCACTGTGATCTCAAATGCCTCACTTGACTCTGCCTCCAAGGTAAACAGATTCCTGAGTAAAATGGGCTTTTGTTTGGGAGGGAGACAATCATCAGTCATCTGAGGTAAGTCCATGGGAGAGTGAGTGGGATAAAATAAATGAATTGATGTAGAGGATCTGGTTGAAGTTAAATCCAGTCCATATAGTTGTCAGCAGCAAATGTTCTCAATTGTTATTGGGGGGAGGGAAGAGGAAGAATCCTGACCCAGCAATAAAACTTTATCTTTTTCATCCACTAAATAAGATAATATCATGAAGAGGGGGGAAAAGTAGCAATATTATGCAAGCCATAAAATGAATAATAGTGAAAGATATAATTTTATACATTTCTGAGTGTATATATGTTTTATATGTATACTATATATTTGTATATATACACATAGATTTGTATAATTTATATATGTGTGGATATACATATATTATATGCGTGTATGTTTATATACATGCAGGTACTTAAAATATATGTATTTATATGTGTGTATAAGTGCATATATAAACATGCGTTTCTCCTTTCTTCCTTCTTTTTATTTTTCTTCCTTCTTTTTCTTTCTTTCTTCTTTTTCTTTCTATCTTCCTTCTTTTATCTCTCTCTCTTTACTTCTGCTTTTCAACTTCTTCAAACTTCACTGTTGCCCCATTTGAAAATATTGTTTTTAAAGCAAGGGGAATGAAGCAATATTGATAGCATGAGAGAATTGGAAGTAAATACTGTTAGGGGATGAAGGGAAGAAGGTAGAAGGAAGGATGGATGGGAGAAAGGAGAGAGGAAGGTAGAGGAAGGGAAAGGAAGG
>NW_025387981.1:0-1129 GCF_016433145.1 Gracilinanus agilis | reverse complement strand
CTGGAGAAAGTAGTTTCAATAAAGTTAA
Source organism: Gracilinanus agilis (assembly GCF_016433145.1). Lineage (NCBI taxonomy): Eukaryota > Metazoa > Chordata > Mammalia > Didelphimorphia > Didelphidae > Gracilinanus > Gracilinanus agilis. The sequence goes on along the minus strand of NW_025387981.1, from coordinate 1,101 downwards.
AAGTCAAATTGCTTTAGGTTGAGAAGTAAATGAATAATGAGGAAGAAGAAGCATCTCAAGCTTAGACTACTTTTTCTATGAGTTTGGTATTAAAATGAGGAAAGAAATAGAATGATAACTTTGGAGAGTGATACAAGAGTAGCTTTTCTGTTCTTTCTTTCTTTCTTTCTTTCTTTCTTTCTTTCTTTCTTTCTTTCTTTCTTTCNTATTACAGATAGTATAATATGTAATATAATTATATTATAATTTATAAATAAATTAAAATTTAAAAATTTGATTAAAATTAAAATTAAAACAGAGTGCTGAACTAGAAGTAGATAGAAGGTATAGAAACACTTTTGGGCCCTCTAAAATGAAAACAACTTCCAAAAAATTAGGACTTCTCATAAGTTAAATAGGCTGACTTGGGGAAGGCAGTGGATTTTTCATCAGTGGCTTCTCTCCATCTGGGAGCTGGTTGTCTGTCAGGATGTTGAGTTTGAGGTGCCAGAGGAACAATAAGATGGAAAGGTTTAGTAGGCAACTGGTCATATGGTATTGGAGTTAAAAAAAAAAAGTTAAAAAAAGAGAGCTTAGGTCTAGGTTCATTTAGTTTTGGAGATGACAACTGAATTCATGGAGCAGATAGTAAGCAAAGTATAAGAAGAGTACTCGTGAATGAACCTTTGAGAACATCTTTCCTCTAGAGTGGAGAAAGGATTATAATAAGCCAGCAAAGGAAATGAAGAAGGAGGAATCAAGGAGAAGGACAAGAAAACAGTTTCATGGAAACCAAGAAAAGTATTCAGGATTGGAGAACAGAGTCAGTCAGAGGGTAAGGAATAAGGAAGGATTATCAGATTTAGCGATTCAGACCTCATTGTTATTTCTGGAGAAAGTAGTTTCAATAAAGTTAAAAGTCAAATTGCTTTAGGTTGAGAAGTAAATGAATAATGAGGAAGAAGAAGCATCTCAAGCTTAGACTACTTTTTCTATGAGTTTGGTATTAAAATGAGGAAAGAAATAGAATGATAACTTTGGAGAGTGATACAAGAGTAGCTTTTCTGTTCTTTCTTTCTTTCTTTCTTTCTTTCTTTCTTTCTTTCTTTCTTTCTTTCTTTC
>NW_025387980.1:0-9024 GCF_016433145.1 Gracilinanus agilis | reverse complement strand
CCTTCCTTCCTTCCTTCCTTCTTTCCTTCCTTCCTTCCTTCTTTCCTTCCTTCCTTCTCTTTAAAAACACCTTATCTTCTATCTTAAAATGTATACTATCATTTCCAAGGCTGAAGAGTAGACAACTGAGGTTAAGTGACTTGCCCCGGATCATACAGGTAGGAAGTAACTGAGGCCAAATTTGAACCCAGGACCTTCTGTCTCTAGGCATGACTTTCTAATCGCTGAGCTACTAAGCTGCTCTCCAAGATGTTCTTTAAACCAGCTGAGAAAGAAATGGGAAGACCCATTGAAGGGTCTTCCACTACCTCTCTGGGTGGCATATACCTGCATCTCACAGTACTTAGGAATGGGGAGTTTGTCCTTTTATCTTTCCCAAATCCTCCTCGTTGTAGTTAAGAAATCACTCTTATACTGCTCCCCTGCCCCCAATCATCTCTTTCTCTCACTCATTCTACATCACATCTCCCCATCTGCTATCCCTAATCTCTCTTGAACAGGAACTCAGCTGTCTCACCCACCCAGCCCCACAACTGGGCTCAGAATTGATGTGGACTCATTCATTCATGCCATTCAACAAATGCTTAGTGGGTGCCTAATATATGCACAACTACTGTGATCACAGGCATGGATTTTTGGTCATCCATCTTCTGTCTCTGGAGTCAGAGGCCTTTTTTTTTTTTTTTTTTTTTTTTTTGGAGTTTACATCTCTCCATTCTTTCCCACCTCCACCCCTATCCCCTTCCCCTCATTCTCAGCTGTCCTGTGCCTCAGAACTCTAGTCTCCCACCTCCTCTACCCTCCTTTCCCAACCAATCACTATCATTCTCCTTTCCCTAGTCTAGATTAGGAATCTTATCCCTCCCTTCAATTGGAGATCTGAATTGAGAAATGGAATGAAAATCTCCCCTCTGAAATCTAAATTAGTCCCTTTCATTCTTCTGAAATGATCTCTTTTTCCCCTTATAAAATCGAGGGGGAACAGAGATGAGTAAAAAATTAACAACCACCACAAAAACTCTGACTCTGTCTCTCTTTTTCTCTCTCTCAGCAAACATAAATCCCTCCATCCCTCTAAGACCTTCTCTTCTTATCTACTCATTCCACCCAGTCACTGATGCCCAAAGTCTCTACCCTCTAGTCCTTAAGTGGTAGAAAGACAAGGTAAGAGGGTCAGTGAAACAAAGAAGTCTCGGACTTTGTGATGGAAGGGAGGGAATGTGCTAGAGGGGGTGGGGAGAGGCCCATGCACTGGCTCAGATTTCAGAAACCTGTATCCCAAATGCCTGAAAACAGCTGACAGCCATTGAAAATGGATAAAGTGGGATTAGAACATCCATTCCAAAGAGAGAATGGTCTGCAGAGAAGCCTAATACAATCCCCTGGCCCTATAGTGTCATGGCTAATAACTCAGGCCCCATTCACCCTTCTGTCTAGTGGGCTGGAGCCAGGGCCATTGAGAAAAGAGAGCTGGAGGAAGAGATTTGAGGGAGAAAGGATTGCGGGGGGACCACTCCTCAGGACCTTAGAAGGACAATGATCGTTGGTATCACCGAGAAGATTGAGTCAGCTCAAGTTAGTGGTGAATCCTAGGAAAGTTCCTTCTAGCTCCTCAGTCCAGCTACTTGTGTGTAAGCTCTCCATGGAAGAACACTCTCTTTAGTTTAGTCCTTTGAATTTTCAGAAGTCCCTCTTTCTATCTAATCTAGATTTACATGCTATGAACAGAAACAGAAAAGCTTCACAGTTGTTCTGGCAAAATTATCTGTTATTGCTGATAGGTTCAGTCCGACTTTATTTGGTATTTCCTTGGTGAAGATATGGATTTTTTTCTCCAGTCTATTTCATAGGAAGGAAACAGAAGAAACTGAGGCAAACAGGGTAAAGTGACTTGCCCAGGGGCACACAGCTAGTAAGTATTTCAGGTCAGATTTGAACTCAGGAAGAGTCTTCCTGACTCTATGCCTGGCTCTCTATAATATCATCAAAACCTGCTTTCAGAGTTTTGGCTGAGGACAGTTAAAGGGCAGGGAGAGCAGACCAGAACCTGGAGACTCAGCAGATCCCTTATGCAATCCCTCTCCTGCTCTGGTTGGGATGGGGCCTCAGGAGCATTGGGGATGAGATTTGGATCTTTCTGGAAGGGGAAGAGGGCAGAACTTGCAGCCCCAACATGCTTGGGCTGTGTTTATAGTATATATTTGTGTTTATTTTCTCCTGTTAGAAGTGGCTGCTGCAGTGGTGAAAGGAATTGATGTTTATTTTGATAACGAGTTCTCAATGCATTTGCAAACTAATAAAATCATCTCATTAGGCTGCATGTTTAATTCACAACTGTACTGTGGGGAAACTTCCCTGGTGGCTGATGGGTAATATTAGCTTCCTCCTGAGACTAGGGAGAATGTGCGTATGTGTCTGCTGTACTTACTCTCTCACTCTGTCCCTGAGTTTCCCCCCCAATTCATGCCATTTTTTTATTGCTTTCCTATCCCACCAAAGACCCCCCTAACCTTAGTGGGTTATCCAGGACAGTCCAGCTGTTTCTAGCCACCTTCTAGGAATTCCTCCCCAACCCATGTGAGAAGATTGCTTTATTCTCACTTGGATCCCACTAACATTGCTTTGCTGGGGGAGGATTGGGAACAAAGAGAGAGACAAGGGACAAGGCCAAACTGATCCAAGAAGTCTTTGGGGGTTGCCAAGTGTCTAAGCCCCTGTTGTGCCAGCTGGCAGAAGGAACAGAATTGCTGGAATCTATTTGAGGGACACAGGGGAAGCATTGCTCAGTGGGTTAAACAAAGGGCAAAGAAAGGTGTGAATGGGGATAACACATGACTAGACTCGCTTCCCTAAGCTGTACTTCTGAAGGAGGGGAAAGCAGTGGCCTGAAACTCTGGATATTTCCTGGGAGTGGACTCTGCTGTCTTTGGGGAAATCTCTCATTCCACTCTAGTTCTGACTTCCTGGAGGAGGTAAGGAGGAGGAGTCTAATAGGAAGATTCTCAAATGTGGTACCTTCAACACGTAAATAAATAACTTGTGTGATCCGAGGCATTCAGTCAACCCTTATGAACCTCCATTTCTTTGTCCATAAAATGGGCACAAGAATCTCTGTATTGTTTGCCCCACACGGTTGTTATGAGGCCCAAGTGAGATAATGTGTGTTAAGTACTTTGTAGATCATAAAACCAGCTATATAAATGTCAGCTATTATTATCACCACTTGGCCCACTTACTCCATTAATGGTAAGGGAACCGCTGCCTCAGATTTGACTTTTCTGCAGCATTGTAAGGAGGGACTACAGAGCACAGTGGTCTAGAGGGGGGCCCATCTTCTTGACCCCATCACCTCTAGAAAGTATTCAGTGAATATTCTGGGCTAGTGATGGTGATGGAACAGCCAAGTGGTACAGTGGATAGAGTACCAAGCCTGGAGTCAAGAAGACTCATCTTCCCGAGTTAAATCTGGCCTCATAGTCTTACTGGTTCTGTGATCCTGGGCAAGTCACTTAACCTTAAATGCCTCAGTTTCTTCATCTGTCAAGTGAGCCGGAAAAGTAAATGGCAAACCACTTCAGTGTCTTTGACAAGAAAACCCCAAACAGGGCCACAAAGAGTCAGAAATGACTGAAAAATAATACAACGACAAAAGCGATATTGGTACACAGGGAAAGATTTTGGGGAGAGAGTGTGTCACAGTCATCAGGGGTTCCCTTCTATCTGAAATCTCAGGGGAACCAGTGTCTAAAGCCGGATTCATGGTTCTGAGTATCAATGTTCAAACTGAGGGAATTGAAACCCAGTTGTTTGACCAAGGTCAAAGAGAGCTTTAACCTCCCTGACATGCACCAGGAGGAGTGGCAGGACTGATTTTTATCTGCATCCATCATTCCATTTCATTGTGGTGGGGAGCTATTGCTATCCAACTTCTCCCACTGATGCAGATCATCAGCTTGGATGTAATTTATATTCTTAGAGATCTGTCTGGGAAACACACCAAGAGAATATAAACTTGTTGAGGGCAAAAACTATATTTTGGGGAGAGAAGCAGTCTGTGTATCTGTAGTGCCTGATAAAGTGTTTAACAAGTCAAGTCAGCAAGCATCCCTTAAATGTTTTATGTTTATACTTATTGTATTTATAATATGCCAGGCCCTGTGCTAAATAAATGGTGAGGATTCAGATAGAAGCAAAAAGATAATCTCTGCCCTCAAGGAGCTTAAGTTCTAATGGGGAAAGATAACATATAAAAAAGAGGCTGGATAGTAGGGAGGTGGAGGGGGTACCTATGGAGGCAGAAGTGGTGAAAAAAGTGGTGAAGTCTGGGGAATCAAGGATGGCCCATCTGGGCTCTTCCTCAAAATGGGCGTTCCAGGAAGAATTCACATAAAAGGAACTTAATATGTGCTTGTTGAATAAGCTAATAAGTTGTTGACTTCTTCATGGTTATATGGCTAGTGTCTCTTAGAGGCAGAACTTGAATTCATATCTGTATCTAAAGTGGACCTTTATATCCACTACAGTAACGCTATGCCTTTTTTTTTAACAACCCTTACCTTCTGTCTTAGGATCAGTTCTAAGACAGAAGAGCAGCCAGGGCCAGAATTGATACTAAGTATTGGTTCCAAGGCAGGAGAGCAACTGGAGTTGACTTGCCCAGGGTCATATGGGTAGAAAGTATCTGAGGCTAGATTTGAACCCAGGACTTGGCTCTCTGGCCACTGAACTGACCCTTCTGCATCTTCTTTTAACTATTTAACTATAGCCAAGGATTTATAAAACTTGTTAATAGTTCATTTTCTCAGAGAAGAAACTTTTTAAACATTGTTTTGGATAAAGAAGATAGGAAAGGAAACAAATATTTATGTAGTACCTACTATGTATCAGGCATTTTACAACTATTATCTTATATGATCCTTACAATAATCCTGGGAGGAAAGTGCTATTAATATCCCCTTTTTATAGTTGAGGAAACTGAGGCAGACCAGAGATTATGATCTTCCTAGAGTCACACAGCTAATAAATGTCTGAATACAGATTTGAACTCAGGTCTTCCTGACTGTAGACTTAGCACAGCTATCTAGCTGCCTCTAGCTATTTGGAGTGGAGAAGTTTAGAAGATATCTTTTTATTCTGTGCCTCTGTTTCTCCTTTACCTCAATTCTGATCTCATAAAGTTTCTTCTGCAAATAACCCCCTCAGAAGCCAATCTCACTCCTGAAAGAACTTCTCTGTTGCTTCCTGTTTTTATGGGCTTATGAGTTTCTTCTCTTACCTCTTGGAAGAAGCATCTCTACCCTCTATGCATCATTTAACACCCAGAATCCAAGATGTGTTTTCTCTTAAGCCATCTCCCCAGAGAAGGGATAGAGAAAAGGGGTGGGAGGTGGTAGTGTGCACTCAAGCATGGGTGTTTTTTGGAGGAAGTGAGAAGGGGGGAAATGCTGGTGTATTTGTGATACATGGAAAAACCAAAGGCAGAAAGAGTAAAGGAAAATGGTCAGGAGTAGGGGTCAGAAAATAGCCAGTATGACCATTTTTTTGATCTTGATACTAACCTGTATAGTTGAAATGTAGACTACTATTATTTGCATGGGGCAGCTGGGTGGCTCAGTGGATTGAGAGCCAGGCCTAGAGACTGGAGGTCCTAGGTTCAAGTCTGGCCTCGGACACTTCCAGCTGTGTGACCTTGGGCAAGTCACTTGACCCCTATTGCCCACCCTTACCACTCCTGGGCCAAGGACGGTCCCTAGCCCGGATGAAAAAGGAGGAGGGTTGGGTGTGGGGCTAGCAACCCCACCCTGTAAAAACCACATCTGCTAAAGAAACTGCAACCTAAAGTAGGGGCAGCTGGGCTAGCTCAGTGGATTGAGAGCCAGGCCTAGAGACGAAAGGTCCTAGGTTCAAATCCAGGCTCAGACACTTCCCAGCTGGGTGACCCTGAGCAACTGTGTGACCCGTTGCCTACTGGTTGTGGCCCTATGCTCCTAGAATGGAGTCCCAGGATAAAAAAAAAAATTATTTGCATAGAAAAGTTGGATTTTTTTTCTTTTCTTTTTTGATCAAATCACAGAAATTCAGAAGGGACTTTGGAATTAATCTTCTACAAAGATTCTTAACCTGAGAGTCTCTGACCTTTTTTTAAAATCCCTTCTCTCCATCTTGGAATCAATACCAAGTATTGATTCTAGGACCAAAACAGCAGAAAGGGCTATGCCTTTGGGGTTAAGTGACTTGCTTACAGCTAGGAAGGGTCTGAGGCCAGATTTGAACCCAGGACTTCCTTTCTCTAGGCCTGGCTCTCAATCCACTGAGTCACCTAGCTATACTTATTGTTTTTAAAAATATTTTGATTAATATATTTCATCATAATTGATTTCTTTTGTAATCATCCTATGTGTTTTTACTTTATCCATTTAAAAACATTTTTCTGAGAAGGAGTCCATAGACTTCACTAGATTGACATTATACAGGGGGCAGCTGGGTAGCTCAGTGGAGTGAGAGTCAGGCCTAGAGACAGGAGGTCCTAGGTTCAAACCCGACCTCAGCCACTTCCCAGCTGTGTGACCCTAGGCAAGTCACTTGACCCCCATTGCCCACCCTTACCAATCTTCCACCTATGAGACAATACACCGAAGCACAAGGGTTAAAAAAAAAAAAAAAAAAAAAAAAAAAAAACAAGAAAATAAAAATAGATTGACATTATACAGTAAAGGTTAAGAACCCCTAATACAGTCCAGTCTCCTGCCCAGTGTTAGAATATGCCCTCCCCCTCTAATTTAGCATTACTTTTTATTGGTCCTTCATTGTTTCTAGGGAATCTCTAGCCCCTGTGACTGTTCACACTGCGTTTCCTTCCTGACTTCCCATTCATGCATTCAACATGCCTTCTGCATGTAAAATATACTTTCATTTCTCAGTTTCTTCATTCCCACTGTCTTCAAAAAAGCTACCAACACAGGAGTAGCCCTTTAAAAGTATCATAAAAAATGGTTTTTATAAAAATAACCAATTATAGCTTCAATTCAGTGCTATATTAAACAGTGTATTGAAAGATTAACTAATAGTTCCAAGCCTCCTAACAAAATTTAAATGAAGCTTACAAAAATTTCAAGACTATTTTAGAATATAAGGGGTGCTTGTTTTACACACAGGAGGCAAACAGGACATCATGAACAGTGTATGGCAGGAAAAAACAAATTTAAATGCTGCTTCTGACACTTACTGGCTGTGTGGCCCAGAACAAGTCACTTAGATTCTGCAATATAAACCCAGAAGGAAACTTGACAACCATGGAGTTCAACCTTCTCACTTGACAGATGAAAAAACCGAGGTACAGAGAAGGTTACACAGAGAGGGTTACCCAGCTTGCAAATATCTGAGTCAGGATTTGAACTCAAGATCTTTTTGATTCCTGTTCTAACACTATTTGATGTTCCACCTAACTTCCTTCCCACCCAGACTTCCCCACAGGTCTTCAAGTTTGCGCAAAGAACTGTGTCTTCCAGGAAGTTTTTATTTTATTTTTTCTCTGAACCACACATCATGACACATAAGTTGTTATTATCTTATTTTAGTCCAGCACAGAGAGGCTTAACAGGTATTTGCTGAGTGAATGAATTAATCATATTTTATAAAATGAATACCTGTTGGCATGTGACCTTCATTTTTTAGGGTTCAGCCCAAATATCATGTCTTGCATGAAACTTTAGCAGCTCTAACATCTCTTCCAGCTCTAAAATCTGAGAATTTTTGATGCTTATTATATGTTCGATTAGATATATGTGTTGTTTCATGGTTTTGTGTGAGGCCACTTCCTTGTTATCTATTCTCTTTGCCCCCTCTTTTTTACCTCTTCCTCTCAGTTCCTTCATCTTCTTTATGTCTTTGTGGCACTTGTTTATCTCCTTAATTTGTCTACGTTTTCCTCTCTTCCCAACCCCCATTGCACCCCATCCCATCCCATCATACCGCTCTCCATCCTGTCCCATCTTTTCATTCTTTGCAGTCACTCGAGACAATTATCTTTGTGAGTTCTTCTCTTCTCCGTCAGAACTCTAATTGCATGGAAGCAATCTTATGAGTCAGATTGACTGAAAGAGTGACCCAGATAGTGAGGATTCTGCCTTCTCTAGGATTTGTAGTCTCTTAAGAAGTTTGAGAGGTAGGAACATGGGGCCCACAACTGACGCTCCTCATTGACAGATTTCTTTTTGTTTTCCCTAACATCAGGGATCAGGATTGGCAACTTTAAAAAGTAGATGTGGCCAGAGAAGTGGAGAGGGAGGTGGTTGGTGTTGAAAAGGACAGATAGGACTGCACACCAAAGGCTTCTAAACATCTCTGATAGTGGTACAAAGAGGATTCAAACGGCTATGGGGCAGCTAAGTGACTCAGTGGATTAAAAGCCAGGCCTAGAGATGGGAAGTCCTGGATTCAAATCCAGAACCAAATACTTTCTAGCTCTGGTGACCCAGGGCAAGTCACTTAACTCCATCTGCCTAGTCCTTATTGCTCTTCTGTTTTGGAAGCAATACTTAGCATGATTCTAAGACAGAAGGTAAGAGTTATAAAAAAAAAATGCCCTAAGTTGCTTGGCTTTCCCTTACCGCTATTGAACAGGGAAAAGCAGGATCATCTTCCTTCCCAAAGATCAGGGAGAGGATGTCTCTGGGAGTTTTCTCTGCTAAGCTAAGAACCAAAAGACAAAGAGTCTCCTCCCACCCAAAACTGTGTTATCTTGACATTTCATTGATATAAATAACTACTCTTCTGTAATTTTTTCTTTTCCCCTTCCCTTCTTTCTCTGTCTTGCTCTTTCATCTTTATTCCCTCTTTCCTTTTTTCTTTCTTTCTTTCTCCTTTTTCCTTCCTTTCTTTCTTTCTTTCTTCCTTCCTTCCTTCCTTCCTTCCTTTATTTCTTTCTTCCTTCCTTCCTTCCTTCCTTCCTTCCTTCCTTCCTTCCTTCCTTCCTTCCTTTATTTCTTTCTTCCTTCCTTCCTTCCTTCCTTCCTTCCTTCCTTC
>NW_025387979.1:0-5010 GCF_016433145.1 Gracilinanus agilis | reverse complement strand
TATATACACCTATGTATATATACCTATCTACCTATTATAATAGGTAACCTCTAGGAGGAAGATGGAGACCAGTTTGAGTGACAGATCATTGATTATAGAATTTGGAATTTACCCAGATGGCATGAGAGAGGGGCAAAAGACAGTTGAGACCCCACTATAAAAGCCCAGGGACTGGGCATCTCAAGGTCTCATTTTTGAGAAGGGTTTTGGGTGGTGAAGGGTGAGTAGGCCTATAGACCTGCATATCCAGCACCTGTACCAGATTGCCTCAAATTTTCAATTCACCTATTAGTGAAGAAGGCTGAGAGATGAACATCAACACCTGCTATCAAGAAGAATATCGCAAACCTTCCCTTTCACTTGGTCTAGGCCACAGCCAGGTCTGACCAGAGTCTAGGAGGGAGAGAAGCATCTCTAGCCGGCTGCCAACTTGTTACTTATTGATTAGCCTTGTCTAACTCCCATAGGTTTAGCATAACCATCCCCAACACCACTTTCCTTATCCTGAGTCCTACCCCTTTGAATTATAGCATTAAACCCTTTGAAACATAGCTCAAGTGATTTCATTCCAAGAGCAAGTGAATAATTACTGCCAAAGGGGAAGGAAGATTTTACTGAAATCACAGTCATTCAGTGTTATCCAACCCAATACCAATAACTATCCTTATTACAACCTTTTATCCTCTAACCTAACCCCAAGCCAAGTAACCAGAGGAGCTGTGTGAACAATATACAGCTTTTCACTTGATAACTTTGGCTTGGGCACTGTTTGTGGGGTCAAGTGCTTAGCTGAGCTGAACATTCATAAGCCCTGGTGGTTATCAGCAGATCTTGGTGGCCACCCAGGCATCCCTATCCTCACTCAGCCTAGATCCATTTACCATCTAGTGATCTTGGGCCAGCTTGTCAGGCCCATCTTATAGAAGCACTATACCACTCTTTATAACTCTATCTGTCCATCCACCTGTCTGTCCATCTGTCCATCCAACCATCCATCCATCTCTCTATCTATCTATCTCTCTATCTCTCTATCTCTCTATCTCTCTATCTATCTATCTATCTATCTATCTATCTATCTATCTATCTATCTATCTANATCTCTCTATCTATCTATCTATCTATCTATCTATCTATCTATCTATCTATCTATCTATCTATCTATCTATCTATCATAGCAGTTTCAAAGCCTCTCCCCCTGGCTTGGATATCGTTACTATATTTTTAAGAGTGAAGTAATAGAATCTTGGAAAGAGCACAAATTTGAACTGCCATCTGGAGTGAATTAAATGGCATGACTATGAGACAAACTTTGTGAAACACAGACAGAAAGGACTGAGTACTTTTTTCTGGAAATCCTGAGTGAGATGTCATTTTTGAGAAATACTGAAGAGATTTTTTGAAAAAAAAAACAACTAACTTTAACTCATCTTGTGGAGAAGATATGATGTGGAAAAGATATTCTGAAAAAAATTCTTAAGGCATTTGATTGCCATGCTAATAAAGGTGAATGGCGAGAAATGGTTCCAGTGTCTGTGGAAGAATCAGGAGATGGTTAGAGGGGAATCTGGGATTTTTCTCATACCTGATACATTGCTAAAACACTTGATTACATTTTTGTATTGTTTGTATTGCTACTAATAAATTGTGTAGTCAGTAACATTAATACTATTTAAACCTATGAGACTAGAGAAATTTAGGAAGGGGGAGCATAAGCTTGTGGGAAAAGAGGTTTCTCTGGTTTAATTATAAATTGGCCAAGGTTCAGAGATTGTTGATTAATTAGTAATGAAGATTGGGTATTTATTTCTACTAATTTAGAGAAACCATGAGGATATATACCCTTTAATGGCCTTAGAACCCAGAATGAGAATTAATTAGAAGATGAGCCAGTAGCAGGTAGAACAGAATGAAAGCTGGTGTAGTTGTGAAGTAACGTACACAGCCTACATAGGCTATATTTGGAGGTCTCTGTCCCCAAATCTATATGTATATGCAAAATAGATACAAGATATTTTAAGGAACTAACAGCTGGGAGAATCAGGAAAGGATCCATATTGGAGATGGTATTTGAGTAAAGTCTTGAAAGAAATTAGAAAATTTGAAGAGGCAAGGATGGGGGCATGTTCCATGCAAAGGCATGGTTGATAGAATGTCATGGATGAAGAACAGTAATATTGCCAGTTTGATTGGACTGTAGTGTGTGTGAATGGAAGCAATATGTAATTAGCCTGGAAAGGCAGGTCTTGTCCAGGTTGTAAAGAGCAAGTCCTATAGGTCTTATCTTGTAAGTCACTGTTTCTGATCTGCATGAGTGAAGGGAGTCTTCAAACCAGGAACTGAAGAAATCATCAACCCTTTGCATCTTTTCTTACCCTGAAAAATTCCTTTTAAAATATCACTTTTCTTCTAGGAAAACTTTCCTGCATCAATGTTCATTAAATCAGCCCATTTCTCAGGGGTGGGTATGGGTGGGGATTCTACAAAAGGGCACTAATACTCCAAGGGTAGAATTGGATTTGTGGAAAATATTAAAGTTGTGTGGAGTGGCCTAAGCAAGTTAAATTACTGTCTCTTTTGTTTTTAGAGATCTGGCCTCACCCCCATAGCCCTTCCAACACTGGCTTAAACTGTCATTTTTTTTATTTCTCAGACTTTCCGTTTTTCTTCACTATCCTACCTTTGAGTTTCTTCTTTATGGGGACTCTGCTAAAAGTTCTGCTATGAGTCAGCTCAACCATTTATTTCACCTTAAAATGTTTCTTCCCAAACAACCCTCAAGGCCCAGGCTTCTTCTTTAGCTATTAAACAGTCCATTTCCTGGACTGAGATACTGAGATAACGGAGGATGATTCTTCTAAGTATTTCACTTATCTCCTTACCAGCTGCACAGAACAGAGAGAATAAAGTTTCTGAAATATAGCTGACCTTGGATTTCTCTTGGCACATACATCCATAATAATGAAGCTGGGAGTGTCTGGGTAGTTTCCTTTGGCAAAGTCTGGGATATGCTGAGGACAGAGCCCTTGGTGACCTTGCCAAGGAGCCATAGGAAGGCTTGGTGGGATTCTTGGCCTGGGAGTTGAGCTTACAAAGAGACTGTCTTCCTGCCATGCCTTTGTCCTCATAGGACAGCAAGACAAATAAAAATGATGTCTCACATATCATATAAGGTTTGTAAAGGATTTTATTCATATGAACTAATTTTTAGCATCAGGATAATCTGGTGAGATAAGTAGTACAGGTATATTTATCCCCATTTGACAGAGAAGGAAGCTGAAGTGACTTGCCCATCACATTTATTTTATTTTTTACTTGAAAAATTTCACTTAATTAATTAAGAATATTTTTCCATGGATACATGATTCTTTCCCTTCTCTCCTCCCACCCCTTCCTGTAGTCAATGAGCAATTCCACTGGGTTTTACATGTATCATTGATCAAGACCTATTTCCATATTATTAATATGTGCACTAGGGTGATCGCTTAGAGTCTACATCCCCAATCATATCCCCATCGTCCCATGTGATCAAGCAGTTTTTTTTCTTCTGTGTTTCTACTCCCACAGTTCTTTCTCTGGATGTAGATAGCATTCTTTCTCATAAGCCCCACCGAGTCATCCTGGATCATTGCATTGCTGCTAGTAGAGAAGTCCATTCCATTCCATTGTGTATCAGTCTCTGTGTATAATGTTATCCTGGTTCTGCTCCTTTCACTCTGCATCAGTTCCTGGAGATCATTCCAGTTCACATTTGCCCATCACATTTAGTAAATGGTAGAGGTGTGATTTGAATTCAAGACTTCCTGACTCCAGACCCAGAACTCTATTCACTACATAAGGGGTTCCTTTTGGGCCATGGCCCACTTGGTCAGTCTAGTGTAGCCTCTGAATCCATTTTCAGAATAATGTTTTTAAATGCGTAAAATAAAATATGTAGGATAACAAAAGAAACCAATTATATTAAAATACAATCTGAATATAGGAAGTCTGAGGCCATGTGTGATTTAGTGATAGGTCTAATGGCTATTGTAATTTAGAAGTATTGATGAATGTAAATATTTCAAGATATCAACAATTGAGATAGGATCTGAAAATACCTATGATTTCTCTTGCTGACAAAATTCTAGGTGTTGCCAATACCACTATGGTTTGCTACCTGCATTCATAAAGGAAGGAAATGCTAAATTTCAGTTAGAGGTTTGTGAAAATAAAGATGTAAGTTTTTCTTCCCATTCAAGTCCAAGACCTCCTGAAAGCTGTCCTTTGAAGGGTGTAAGACCCCAGCTTAAGAAATCCTGCACTTTACTGTGATACCAATGACATTTAAGCCTGAAAGAATTCAGTCCTGAATGCTGTATCCTCATTGCTTAACCCTGTTTCTCTAATTCCCATAGTGATGGTGAGAGTGGTAAAGTTCTAAAAATAATCTCTGAGGTCCTTTCATACATCATAGAGAAAAGACTTCTAGGAGCTGAAAGACATTTTAAAGATCATCTAATCTTATCTCTTCATTTTGCATTTGAGGATCCTGAGGTCTGTAGATTTACTCGCCCAAAGTCACACAGATAGAAAATAGGAGAGCTGGAATCCTCTCCCCTCCTTCCTTGACCCCACCAATGTCCTATGACACTAAGTACAGCATCTTCAAACTTCAAGATTCTGTTAAGCAAATGATGCTATGCAGGATGGCTGGAGAATAAGATTATATGCCAAGGGCCTCCAGGGCACAGTAAGTGTTGTATTTGGGTAGGGAAGATATGGCTACTTGGGTGACTGATTGCTAATGAGCTGGAAGAAGGCTAACATAGAAGGTTGTGGCATTCATTGACACAAACAGGGCTAATCTATGCAAAACTGTGATCTCTGCCTTCCTTTTCCTCTTCCTCTTCCTCAATTCTTCTTTTAAAAGCCCAGTGATCTCAGGGGATGCCCATCTTTCTTTCAATAAAAATCTCTTTGAAGAGGAACTCTTCCTTCCTTCCTTCCTTCCTTCCTTCCTTCCTTCCTTCCTTC
>NW_025387978.1:0-3967 GCF_016433145.1 Gracilinanus agilis | reverse complement strand
CTTTCTCTCTTTCTCTCTTTCTCTCTTTCTCTCTTTCTTTCTTTCTTTCTTTCTTTCTTTCTTTCTTTCTTTCTTTCTTTCTTTCTTTCTTTCTTTCTTTCTTTCTTTCTTTCTTTCTTTCTTTCCCTTCTGTCTTAAAATCAATATTGTGTATTGGTTACAAGGCAGAAGAGCAGCAAGGGCTAGGCAATGGTTAAGTGACTTACCCAGGATTACACAACTAAGTACCTGAAGTCATTTTGAACCCAGGACCTCCTGTCTTTAAGCCTGGCTCTTAATCCACTGAACCATCCAGCTGCCCCATGGGGCTTTTCTATTTGACTTGCAGCTGAAACCTCCTATGTATTATTTGCCTGCAATTAGAGGGAACTCCTTGACAACAGGGAAGATCTTATTTTTCTATTTGTATCCCTTGGTACATAATAAGTGATTTTTTTTTATTTAAACCCTTACCTTCCACTTTAGAATCAATACTGTTCTAAGGCAGAAGAGCAGTAAGGGTTAGACAATGGGGGTTAAGTGACCTGCCAAGGGTCACACAGCTAGGAAGTGTCTGAGGCCAGATTGAACCCAGGACCTCCCATCTCCGGACCTGGCTCTCAATCCACTGAGCCACCCAGCTGCCCCCAGTATTTTTTTTTAATTATTTAAAAACATTATTCTGAGAAGAGGATCTAGGAATTTCACCAAATTGTCAAAGGGGTCCAAGACTAAAAAAAAAAAGGTTAAGAACTCTAGATCTAGCCTATGGTCCTCATTTTATTCAAGGGAAACTGAGGTCCAAAGAGGGGAAATGACTTGCCCAGAATTACAATGCCTGCTTCTATAAAGCAGGGAGAAGGGAGTAAAAGGTAATGAGTAGCTTAGCATAGTAATAGAAGACATTTAGGCTTCATATTTGGAAGAATTTCCAAAAGGTAAATGTTCTAATCATAGGAAATTGGAAGGGAATCTGTTTCAGGCAATGTTCTTTCTGGGCCAAGAGTATATCTGTGCCTGCAGGCAGTGGTATGAACCAGGTGATCACTTTGGGCTCCTTTTTTTACGATGCTACAATTCTGCTTTAGTGCAAGGGAGTCCAAATGGGCATCCTTTTTCTGTTCCTCCTAGGCTGATCTAATCATTATTTTTTGGGCCTGCACTGAGCCCCATTCTTAGCATTAGAGGAGACCTAGACCCTGGTTCTAGATCGACCTTAACAATAAATAACCAAACACTGAGTTCTAATACCAGAATTCCATCCCTAAATTTATCTTTAATTTGCTATGACATGGATTTAGTTTTAGAATCTCTCTGGGCCTCAGTATATCCATCCATGAAATGGAGAGGAAGAGAATAAATCATTGTGTTAAGATCACTTAAACATTTGGAACCTCTGGGAGCAAGGAGAATTTGTAGACAAGTATGAAATTGGAGACCCCAGGCCAATGTCCTGTGGAACTGAGGCGTGTTTGGAGCCAGGATATATCAATGGGCCTGGTGTTGGCTGCCCATGGCCCTTGCCTGTGCCAGGCCTCTGAAGGCCTCAAACTGTGGCAGGACGTTTTCCAACTCTGATGACCAAGTCGGGCCATTTCTAGGCTTACACTTAGAATTTTGATCTTTTTTTTCTGGCTTTCTTCCCCCCCCCCCCTTTTTTTTGTGGTCAGCATTGTAACACTCTTTCAAACAAAGGAAAAAATTTAAAAACAACAGTGAAAATATTTCCAAAATATTTTCATAATCAAGCCAATCCCTCAGTAATTGACCAGGGGAAGGGCTGGAAAGATGAATGGCACAGACTGGGGTTGGGGGATTACAAATCCCCTATGGGGCTGGGAGGCCAACCTCATCACCTTGTGGCTGACATAGAGGCTCTGTGTGTGTGTGTGTGTGTGTGTGTGTGTGTGTGTGTGTGTGTGTGTGTGTGTGTGTGTGTATGGAGGGGGCACTTAGGAAGAGACTGTGGAAGAGAATGAAACTGAATGCCATGTCATTAAAAGGGTACTGGGCAGAAAGTGAGGAGCCTAGACTTCTTGTCTTAGTTCTCCCGAAATTCAACCTTGTGAACTTGAGCAAATTATTTTCTCTTCTGGACCTCAATTTCCTCATCTGCAAAATTAAGATGTTATATTATTTTAGTCAATCAACAAAATTTTGTTAAGCACTTAGGTGCCAGGGCACTGTCCTAGGTGCCAGGGAAATAGATACAATCAATGAAATAATCTTTACTCACAAGGAGCTTACATTCAAAGGGGGAGTGGGCAAAACAACAAAGACATACACAAGTAAAGAAAATATTATAAGAAAATATAATAATATAAATAATGTATATAAATAAAGAAAAGAAAATAATATAAAGGAGTTAAATATGAGGTAGTTTGAGAAGGAGCAATCTCTGAAATCTCTTCCAACTCTCTCAGCTTTGACATTCTGAATTCTAAGGTCCCTTCTAGCTGGGGTGTTCTACTAAATTCTATGCTCCAGGATGCCTTCCAGAGCTGGAATTCTATGATCTATATTTTAATATTTCTTCTAGTTCTAAAATTCTATCTTCTATGTTCTAAAGGCCCTTCTAGCTCTGAAATTTTATATTTGAAAGCAGCATGATACAGTGGCAAGAAAATGACTCTGAAATCAGAGGACTTAGGGTCAGATTTCTCCTCTGATGCTTATGCGTGTGACTTTGAACGAGTCACTTCGTCTTCAAGAGCATCAGTTTTCTCATGTATAAAATAAGTGGGTTAGAGTAGCTAGCCCTTGGGGTCCCTTCCAACTCCAGCTCTACGAGCTGTGATGATCTGTGATGATGGAATTATAGAATAGACACTTCTGTAGAACCTCCTCCAGAGGATCTTTTCTCTCAGCATCAGTGATATCAACATTCTCTCTCTCTCTCTTTTTTAAACTCTTGCCTGCCATCTTAAAATTAATTAATTATTTAATGTTTCAAGGCAGAAGAGTGGAAAAGATTAGGGAACTGGGGTTAAGTGATTTGCCCAGGTCACACAGCTAAGAAGTGTCTGAGGTCAGATTTGAACCCAGGACCTCTGACTCCAGGCCTGGCTCTATATTCACTGAGCTACCTTTGGTGCCCTCCATTTCAACGTTCTCATTAACTACTCAGAAACTATTGACTTCTCAATTAATCTCCCTCATATTTCTATAGGGTTTACAAAGTGCCTTCTTCATAGTTACTCTGTCGGGTGAGTAATACAAGCATTATTCCCATTTTCTAGATGAACAAAGTAAAACATTGCATCTTGGCCAAGGTTACAAAATAGAGGAATGCCTGAACCAGGCCTCAAACATAGTTCCTCTAAACCCCAAGACCAGTGCTCTCTTAACTGTATCATATTATCTCCCTCTTGTTCTGCCACTAAAATTATGATGGGTTTGCATTTTATAAGCACACATCCCCTAACAGCCAAGAGAAAAGGCTCTAAAATCCTAATTTCTAAGATCTTTTATCTTCTTTTCCCTCCAGTCCCTAACATTGCTCCCTGCCCCAGCTCAGTGGCTTCCATAACTATAATTAGAACTGACATCCCAGGCCTAGAGATCAGGCCAATGTATACGCTACATATGTCTGTATACACCATCCAGAGAATGTCCACAAACTGTGTTTGATCTCCACAGGGACTCCCACTGACACATCTCTCTGTTCTGCTTGAAATATCTGCCATACGCACAGTGGCCTCATCTCCTGGACTGGGGCATTGACAGGTTTTCTCCTCCCCCTTCATGATTTAAGGGGCAAAATACAGCCCCTAAGGTCTGCATTTCTCTGTTATCTTATAGACATAGAGCCATAAACCACCAGAAGTGGGGGAGACAAGAGACCATTAGAGAGACCTTCATTTTATAGAGGAAGGAATCAAGGGACAGGAAGCAAAGGAGATTTGAGTTAGTTTTCTCTCTCTCTCTCTCTCTCTCTCTCTCTCTCTCTCTCTCTCTCTCTCTCTCTCTCTCTCTCCTCCTCCTCCTC